>NW_020528155.1:0-40423 GCF_003368295.1 Carassius auratus
GAAAATTGGCACACAGATTGGAACCTGCGGCCATTAGGGTCGGGCAGAGACTGATACACGGGCGTGGCACAGGGGCTCTACAGCGCCCCCTGGAATACTGAGGGCCATATATCCATACATACTTGCACGTAGACACATGAACTCGGTACACATGTAGATCTCATTAAACCAAACAACTTTCGTACTGCCATGTCATAGGCTCCGCCCAACAGGAAGTTGGCTATTTAGGGTTTATTATTCATATTTTTGGTCAAAGTTGTGGGGGCTTTTGGGGTCCCTAACATACTCAAAAACTCTGAAAATTTGCGCACACTTTGGAATCTGTGCCCTTTAGGAGCCTGCAGAGGGCTGGGACCCGGGCGTGGCACAGGGGCTCTATGGCGCCCCCTGGAACCAGTCATAAATGTTGATGTATAGCTCACACATACTCTGCACATATTCATATGAAACTCAGTACACATATAGATCTCATTGTGCCGAACAATTTTCGTATTGCATGTCATTGGGCTCCGCCCAACAGGAAGTCAGCTATTTAGAGTTATGTAAAAGCGCATGCTCTGGAATTTGATATACTTGTCATAGGTTTTTTACTCGTTTACCACCAAACTCGGTCAACATGATCTCAAGACATTGGGGATGAAAAATTGCCAGGGGATTTTTGATATCTCGAACGTTTGCTCGTGGCGAGGCGTTGAAATTATGGCGAGAATTGAGAAACAGGAAGTGTCTAATACCATCCACATACATTTCCTGATTTCAATCAAACTTCATCAGATTATTCATTGTATGATGTCGATCACATATATGTGACTATTAGGAGTCAAAGTTATAGCGCCACCAACTGGCAGCAGGAAGTGTGTCATTTTCAAAATGCTTTGAATTCAGCATCTTATTTTTACTCGATTTGCTTCAAACTTCATCAGAATAATGTTAAAACACAGCCGATATGAATCTGCTGGGGGAAATTGGATAGCTAAAATATTGTTGCCGTGGCAACATGTCAAACTGGAATACTTCTCAGGTGATTTTGAGGCATATAACATGCTTAGAATTTCATCAAACTCAGAACACATATCAGTATTTATGATAACTAGACACTGGCAAAAGTTCATAAGAGGGCGTGGAAAAGGCACTCTATAGCGCCACCTTTTGTCAAAAGTGGGGGGGTTAGTTTTAGCTACAGACACCAAACTCGGTAAAAAAATTGTTCTTATCAAGACGGACAACTTTCTAATTCACAGTCATCAGCTACGATCAACAGGAAGTCAGCTATTTTGATTTGGAATGTGGATTTTTTTTTACATTTAGTTGTGAATTAATGCATACTGCTCAGAGGAGAGTAACACTATACACACCAAACTTTGTCTACATGATGCCAAAACATTTTAAACAACTTAAATTGCCAATGGATTTTGGATAGCTTGAACGGTTTTGTCGTGGTGATTTTTTTTAATGACAGTAAAACTGGAATTATTAATTTTCCTGCATTTTTAAATTCCAAACACTTCAAAACCTTTTTTCATACAGACAAAAAGTCATTCTGAGTAAATATGGATAGTTTCACGACTTTACAACACTGTATGGATAATAGAAAATTAAAAAACTGTCAGACATCTCATATCACTCTGTCCCTCTGTTTGAGTATATGTGCTTCAGACTTCCATTGTCTGAGAGAAATTGCGCCCCTACAGGTGCAATTACCGGAGATTTAGTTTCTCTTTTAAATCGGTTAAAATACAAATAAATACTTGGATTTAATTCACACTGACAAGCTAAACCAACATATATGATTATTATCAGGTCAGGGCTCATTAATAATGGATGTGTGGTCAGTGATACGTGAGAAACACGAGAGATGAATCACCGCTCTGAGCATGAGCATCTGGAATGATGAGCCCAGAAAAAACGAGTTTATTCTTGTTTTATAGCTATTAAAAATAAAGTATTGCAAGCGATATCACACAATTCACCAATTAGAACACACCAAGAGCTAAATTAAGATGTTTTTGAACTGTTTGTGTGAAAATGAAATATTTGAGGCTGCCTATATGAAATCACGCCTCCGATCAGCGCGTACAGTGTCGAGCTCAAAACAAACGAATTTATTCTTGTTTAAGAGCTTTTTTAAATAAAATATTACCACAAATGCACACAATAAACCCATTGTAACACTACAAGAGCTAAATGCAGGTGTTTGTGACCCGTTTAAGTGTGCAAGACTATTTGAAAGCGCGACTGGCAGAATAACATATATCTCTCGAGCTGCAGGATTCTGGCTTTCGTCGTACAAACGAACACATCACGGACAAGATTATTTCAAAATAGCTTGTCGAATATAAACGAAAACAGCCACGTGAACGTAAACCGTTGAGAAATATATCTGAAGTGGATCTACTGGATTTGAATATTAAGTGACCGCGTATACCAGCTGCTTCTGTCTTCAATTTTAATCTATATAAAAAATGTAATTCATTCATCTTGGCTGCGTTTTTAATGTGTGTACGTATTTATTTATTTATTATTTTGCTCTAACAAGAATTAATCTATATTTAATTAAATCAATTACATTTTATTTTACATTTGATTTGTCCATTTCTGCATCTAAACGCCTAAAAACATAAAACATGCTCTATTATACTATTGTTAGCAATTTCTTTATCGTCCAATTTATCTGGTGTACACACTTTTATTTTCATAATAAACTTGTTGGTTAGATTATACACAGTTACAGTGGTCTATAATAAATATTAACAGGTTTTATTCAAGCTGTTTAGAATGATTGCAGTAGGCTAAAAAATATTGGAAAACAATAACTGTTGTACTTTTTTATATATTTTGTATAATTTCATAGTTTATGCATTATAGTTATAAAAACAAATAAATTTAGCCACTCACATAGAAATCTTAGGCCTTATCCTTTTCTTACAGTTTTAGGAATTTTTAAAAATCGTAAAAAACCTTATTTGTGCTGCAAATAATAATTTCAAACTCAAAAAGTAAATAGTCAGTTCATGCTTTATAAAGCCTTGTCCCAATATTAATAGTCAGTAGTAAGCAGTTTATAAATACAGCTATAAATAGCTTGTTTTTGGTTTATAAGCACATTTATTAAAAAGGAGAGTAAAGGATCAGTTATCTTCCTATGAAAAATAAAAAAATAAAAATAAACAAACAACAACACAGATTGATACAGAACTCTACAGATTGATACAGAAATTCTATTGTGGATTTATGATAAAATCAGCCTGTAAATGAATTCATACTCCTCCAAGAAGACACAAGTAGTTCACACCAAACTTTTTTTTTAACATGAATCCAATATACTGAAGATGTTAAATTGCGAATGGGTTTAGGATACCTTAAATAGTGTGGCCATAGCGATTTATTAAAGTAACATAAAAAAATACAATAGTTATTTTACTATATCTTTAAATTTTTTAATTCCAAACTCTTCATAATTTTTTATATACGTAGAAGTCATCATTTGAAGGAACCACAGTAAGTTTCAAAGCTTTATCATTTTCAAGAGCCAGCAAAAAATTAAAACTATCATAACTTATAAATGAAGCTTGCAATTCTTAGTACCAATAATGGCCACCTGATGGAGCTATAGGATCACTTTTAAATAATTATTGTAGAAACAAGTATGATTTAAATCATTTATAGAAATCTTTCAAAGAAAAATAATATGAATTTTATGTATTTTACTGATAAAATGACCCTCACTTAATTAGAATAACAAGCTGAAGTATTGTGAACTGTATATTAAGAATAATTCTTATAGGCTTTATGGACAGATACGTTTTGAGTGACTCTTGAAGGATCAGCACCACATCCTCTTTTACCACTGTTTAAAGAATTTATCTTACAGAACAGATGCGAATGAATTTTGGATAGCTTGAATGGTTTTGTCGTGGTGATTTTTTGAAATAACAGTAAAAAAGTAACCAGTAAATGTCTTTTATTTTTTTAAAGTGCAGCTTCTGAACACTTCAAAAAAAATGTACACTTAGAAGACAAGTCATTCTGAGGAAATATGCATAGTTTCATGACTATACAACACTATATGGATGATAGAAAATTAAAAAACTATCATAAATCTGATGTCACTCAGTCCCACTGTCACTGTGGGTAATGTGTGTGTGTGTGTGTGTGTGTGTGTGTGTGTGTGTGTGTGTGTGTGTGTGTGTGTGTGTGTGTGTGTGTGTGTGTGTGTGTGTTAAGTGAATTAGGTGTGAAACTATCAGGGAGCATTTAGTCTCCAGTGCCAACATTTTACAGAACTGCCACTTTCCTGGAGTCTCAGAATTACAATGTGTCAGGTTCTGAGAAATCTAAGATTCCAAAAAATGATTTAATTAGAATAACATGAAGTATTGTGAAATACTATATATTAAGGCTTTATATATAGGCTTCATGAACAGATTAGAGTGACTCGTGAAGGACCAGCACCACCTACTCTTGTCCGATGGTTTGAGGAATATATCTTCCAGAATCCGGGATTAAGATTTAGGAGCTCATTTTTATTCCACCTCCTTTCCTGAAAGTCTGTCTTGCAGAATTGACTAAAAATTAATCTTCACATTAATTCCTAATTATTTTGCAATTCTTTTTGTCAGTTCTTCTTGACCTGTTTTTTTCTTCTTCTTTTCTGACCTCATGACCCAGTCAGCATTTTTTGTATAATGGTCAAGTCTTAACTTATCCATTTCTGTATTGCATTTGTGTTTGATATTTCTCATGGGTATTTCATAATTTTCGACTTTACAGTTTGAGTTAAAACTCTTTTTTAGCGCATTCCATCTGCAAAAGAAAACATGCCTAATAATTCTACACACATGAATATAAAGTGTTTTTCTCTTCCAGCTTTCCTGGACTATTGTATAGCACTTATAAATGATTAAATAAAAATAATGGTAGTTATTAAGATTGATATGGTTTGGAATTGGTAAAATGTTCTTGGAAAAAAATCACAATAAAACAATGTTTTAATGTTTAAGTTTGGAATATTAACTGACATGAATGAATGCTATATAAATATTGTTCATGTTAACATAATGTTTATAAATGAAATCTTATTGTAAAGTGTTACTAAATATATATATATGTTTGGGGAATATATATGTATATTGTTCTGTGAATGTGATTTTAAAGTCTAGATGATTCGGATTAACCCTTTAACTGCCATATCCTTTAAAACCTCACTGCCAGAGGGATATTATGAATGCATGTGCCCGCTGGGCACACTTTACCTGATGCCACCGGGGTGGCGATGGCATTGGTGGCTTGAGCCCGCCATCGCTGCTTGCAGCTATATTTTGATTTGAATTGCTTAAAACAAGTGAAATACTATTTGGCCAGTGTAAAAGAATGAGATCAACTATTTTCAGGCGTTTTGTTTTTATGGATATTGTTTCATATTTTTATTATAAAAAATAACAAGGATACTGGATCATTTTTAGAAATAAAAATAAATATGGTTGGCAGAAATAGCATTGTCATCTGTAGGTTAGTGCACAGATTCTGGCGTACACAGGGTTTAATAAATCTGAAAACTTTTGTGTGCTTTTATGCATTACACTTTTAGGAAGAAATCAACTGAGTTTTATAAATGAGACCCCTGGATCAATGCCAGATTTTAGGGTTACTCACACTGCATTGTGAGGGCCTCTCCTGGTACTGAGATGTAACTCTTCCCTTGTGTTGGGAACCGGTAGCTTTGCAGATTGTAGTTCTGAGGGATCTTCATCAGAGAGTAATCTAGACACAACAAAAAAGATGGGTCACTGTTCAAAGTAAGTATACTGTTCTTTTGATATTGCATTACTTCCAAAAAAGTCAAAAGGACCGGCATTTTGGTACCAAGTTGGTGGTACTGAGTACTGAATGCATTTGGAAAGAAACCTTGATACAAAATATTACTCGGGGACAAGTGGCTACATGTGTGCATATTTTGGTGCAATTATTTGCGAGGTTTAATGTAAACACAGTCAACACTGTATATTAGCTCTGTTTGTTTGTCATTTGCAACTTATTTTTATTACAGACCGTTTACATGTTCTGAATAATTGTCTGATTAATTTGAAACTATTATTACATAATTGAAAAAAATACTTAGAAGCTATTGCATTGTTTATCAAAATGACAGCAAAGACATTTATACTATTAAATGATTTCAATTAGAAAAAAAAATTGCTTCAAATAATCGTAAAATAATGTATGATGGTTCCCCCAAAAAATATTAAGCACAGATTTTTTTCACAATATATTACATAATATTTTTACTGTATTTTTAACCAAATATAAGAGGTGAATAGTTTAACTTAAAATAAAGGATAAACAGCATATTCACTTTTCTAGTGATGTAAAACTGACACAGAGAATTGTGAAATTATCTGTAAACTACTGGTACAGTATACACTATAAAAAGTTGGTATCGCGCTAAAGCTATTGCAGGGCACCATCCAAAAAATATTATGGGAACATCATCTCTTGTTCTGTTTTTTCATCTGAGATTTTGCGATTATTTATGCTTCATTCACTGACTATAACATTAAAGTTTAATAATATCTCACACAACACAAAAAGTTTTCTCCAGCGACCTCTGCTTCTCACACACAGTCGTATCAGAGCAAAAGGATCAGAGACAGAGTTGACTCTAAAGTGTGCAATCTCAGAGGGGCTGATTCAGAATCGAGACTCAGCAAGACTCATCATTTTGAATCTGAGCAGAGCCCTCAAATTCCTTAACTGTGGCCTAATTGTACATTGTCACGCACACCCTGTATGCTGCATTCGTGCATATGGAGTAGGTAGACATCCCCCTGTGAGCATACTTGGACATACCCCACATACTTCAAGCCAGTCATGTATGTAGAGGAAGGGGAGGAAGTGTGAATTTCTAAGAACAGATATTCTTGAAAAGGAAGTTTGAAGAAGTGTTTTGGAGTGTGTACTGACCCGCTACGGAGCTCTTGCCCTTTAAGGCCAGTGGAGCCTCTGCATCTGGGTCAGACCGAAGCTTGGAGGCCATATGCACCATCACTTTATCCACCGTTTCCACCAGCCCATTGACCACTGGACTCCACTGTTTACCATGACAGAAGACAAGTCCAAAGTATATTACGGCTCATTGAGGTTACACAAATAAGAACCAGATGATTCTTTCAGCTACTAATAAGTGTGTAGTACCTTTAACTCCATTTAACACATTTTAGCATGTTTGAATTCTTTCAGTTCTAGACATTTTCTCTCAAAGGAGAGGATGAAATGCGGAAAAAGTCTGCAGATTCATCTGGACCTACTTATGAATGAAAGAACTGATAGAATCTTTATATCTTTCCAATCATCAATCTATCCATTAAACGTACCTCATCATTTTCTCTCCAGTCGCTGGCAGTTATGACCTCATCCACGCTCTTCAGTAGAGACTAAACATGCAGGGCAGAATAAAGCATAGTTAAAAAAAACGTATGTGTGTGCAAGTCTAGAAGAAACAGGAAATATGCTTCTATATATATTTTTGAACCCACTGTAATTTACAATACTGTTCAAAAGTTTGGAGTCAGTAAGATCTTTTTTTATTTGTTTGCATGAATTCACAGTATTTGATTAAAAACAGTAATATTACAAGATATTATTCCAATTTGTTGTAATATACTGTACATTCACATGTCATTTATTTTTATGATGCAAAATCGAACTTTTAGCAGCCATTACTTAATCTTTAATTGTCACATGATTTTTCAGAAATCATTCTAAGTTGATTTGCAGCTCAAGAGACGTTTTATCATCAGTGCTGAAAACATTGATGCTGAAATGCTGCAATTCATTTTTTTAGATTTTTTTTTTTTTTATGAACAAAGTTCTAAAGAACAGCATTTATTTAAAATAGCATTTTAAAAATGTATTTTCTATCACTACTACTGGATTAAATTTCTCCATGCTAAAAATTATTTCTTTCATTAAAAAAATAAAAAAATAAATTTGAATGGGAGTTTATCTTAAAAAAATTCTGTAGTGTATTTTTATAAGTTAATACAATATTTCAATGACAAATGATAGACGAATGATAAAAGCATAATCATTTGATTGAAATATGGATTGAAAAGGTAACATTAAATTGTCCTGAAGATGTTCCAAAGAGTTTGTGCTTCAATAGAAGCATGCCTGTCTGAAAAAATAATCATACAATTAATTTATTTCACCTGTTTCACCTGTTGCAGATTCTGAAATATTTAGTTTCTTATACCTCAGAGTACCTTTATAATTTCCAAAACCTTTAAACTTCCTATCTTTACCTGTGTTAGATTGTTGGCTGTTTCCTGAGGTATAGTCTTGTTTGGAAGGTTAAATGATAGAGACTGAAGGAGGTCTAGCGTTTGTAACCGCATGGGGTCCTGAAGTCTCTGAACTTCCTCTGTCAGGTTTGTGGAGGCAGGTCGGGGCATCTCTGTGGTTCTCTGTACCACACACAAAAAAAGTGGATATGTGTCAACCACACTCCATAAAATTAAGCACGATCACATGTAATGGCTCTGTGGCTTGGACTTGACGTTAAAAATGTAAAGGCGTTCTTTTGGTTTCCCGTAATTTAATAGAATCATTTCAACAACAAGCATCAGAACAGCTGGCACTTACAGTTCAGCTGAAATTATTTAATTAAATCTCATTCTCATGGGACTTGTGAATGTCAATGTCAACAGCAAAGCTGAATGCCAGTCTTACTTGAACTTTCCAAAGAAAGAAAGCTACAAACTAGTTGTTTAAAGTTTTATTTTTCATCGATACCCTATAAGAGGCCATAACGGAAAATCTTCTCTTCTACTTGACCTCCTTACTCAATAAGGGCCAGTGTTGTCATTTGTGCGAATGCTCAATCTCTTCTTTCCATTTCCTCAGAGTCTGGGGGGAAACAATAGTTCCAAAAGAGCTGAATTTGTTTTTGTTTACAGCTTCGGCCGCCACCTCATTTCCTGCTGTGCTCTTGCACATCTGCCAAGGGTGTGTGCGTCTATACGCACACGGATGTTCCCAGAGCAACGTCTGCATCGGCTTCATAACACCTAATCATCCAAGGGTGTGTGAGGGAGGCCCTGTTGTGTGTTTGTGTGTGAGTGTATGTGTTTGTATGCATTCGTCCAATCCATTTAATTACTGTGCAGAGAAGAATCTGAGCAGACAGACTGAGGGCCTGTAAAGCCTTTAGAGAATATGTCAGTGTCTTGAATGGCCAATTTAATTTACAAGCATTCAGATGAAGTCAACAGAATGAGTGTACTACTCTCGGTGACGGCTGCTCTCCATATGCTCACATTTACACCACAGATCTTAAAGGTGTGCGGTTATTTCAGTAAATGTCAACAGGTTTAATACTTTCCCGTATCCCAGCTCAATATGTTTTTGAACTTCATGATACAATTGACAAAAACAGGACAAAATAACCAAAACTTTCACATTTAAATGAAAAACAAATAATAAAACTATAATCTAATTCAAAATATTAGCAAAAAACCATGATATGTGTAAATGATACTAAATATATATATATATATATATATATATATATATATATATATATATATATATATATATATATATAAGCAGACAGTAATGGCATATAAATAAATCACATAAGTAACCTTCAAGGGTTTGAAGTGCATTTTGGTGGATTTGTAGTTGTTATTTTGCTTAAATAAACTCCAAAAACAGACTTCACTGCAGTTAATCTAGTCAGGCTGGGACGGTTTTGATTAAGGCTGATGAGTGAGAAATCCCACCTTGTACTTGTGGTCATGTCTGTGAACTCAGTTGATCAAACTAACAGAAACCAAAGACAAACATGTTTTGTAATTAGAGACTGAAGCTAGACAGGTTAGTGCCTACCCTCATTACAGATGTGTTTGCATTTAGGTACAATAGTCAAACAAAATGACCGCACTGAAAGAAAGTTTCAGTGTTTTTTTGGGAATATTCTAATGAGTGCTCCCGCCATGTGAAATCTCTTAGATAACACTGGAATTCGGATGTGATAATATGTGATGAAGTTGTACTTCTGCTGTTATCTTTCTACACTTCTCTGGTCTGGGAGACTACAGTCCTGACTCCTGACTCACAGAAACAGATTCAGAAAGAGCAACGGGTGACCTCAGGTCAGAAGAATTTACCTTTAACTGAGTATCTGTTGCAGCAGTGACACTGATGGATACTTCGGTGGGAAAGCTGGACATCACATTCTCACCTGTGGTGACAAAAATAAATGAAATATGAATAGAATTAATATTTATACAATTTAAAAATCTTTTTTTTAATATAAAAATTGTCATTTATAAAAAAAATATATTTATTATAAATAAATAAGTATAATTAAATAGGTATACGATAGTTGAAAAAAAAAGCCTAATAACTGAAAGAACTGAATGTTGTAATAATATGACATGCACAGAAGCCATGATCTAAAGAGCTCTGAACAAGTACTCTTCACCTCACGGAACAAACAGTTCGCACCTGCTGGAAAGCCACATGTTGGTTGCAGTGAAACTGGTTTATAGGGCCCCTGGCAAAGCAGCTCGCTAATGACTCTGTACTATGCCCCTCATTAGAGCCTATTACAACTGGACGTGTGCAAAACAACAGTTGATTTTCTCTTTTTCAACAACAACATGTTTTTTTTATCATCAACAAAAGGTCTTTATCCCTAACAGGGGCTAACAATCAGCACTGTGAGAGGATATATTTCAGTTTCTAAAGTGGTGGCCAAAACCTCCTCCAGAGTGCCAACATCAACCTACATAATCACTATCATCCCTCTTTAAAAGAGTCATGGATCCATATTTGTTAAAGTACCAGTATGGATGTTTTCTGAAATAAATTGTTGTTTAGTTTAGCTGCTCCATAAAAGTTAAAATAATCCACTTGGGAAACAAAATTGTTGAGATATAAATGTATTTGAAAATTAAGGTAATGGAGATGGTATTGAATTTAAGCATGGTTTTACATTTCACATTCATGCAGATGCTTTTATTATACTGGAGCCAATATTTTTATTTTTGGATATTACTGTTCGAGAAACACACACAAATTTTTGTCAATCTTACTTCTCCAGTAAATATATCTTGTCTTAAGGATGTTTAAATATATATACATATATATATATATATATATATATATATATATATATATATATATATATATATATATATATATATATATATATATATATATATATATATATATATATATATTTACTGGAAAACAGACACAAATAATGAAAATGAATCACTCTGGGTTTGACCTTCCAGATGACCAGTTCACTATTGGACTTAATGTAATTTTCTTTTATTAGTTTTGGAAGAAAATATAATCTTCTTCATATGGTAATGGAAAGGCATGACTTCAAGCGTTTTGTGCTGTCTGGTCTAAAAGGTCAAGGTTTGTCGAATTAGCATGGACCTGCTAGCCCATGCTGGCAGATTCTGTAACTACACCATTATGTGGGAATTTGCCAAATGGCACTGAAATGAATGTGAATGCTAACGGATAGTTTTCTCCAGGTGTTAAAGACCCCATTGGCCTGCTCTCCGATACTGATGAAGATGGAAACCATTTGTAGCTCTATTGGAGCTTAAATTTGTCTTTGCCACACTGAAAACATCTTGCCTGCAAGAAACTTCAACCAGCTGGCCAAATGAGGCTCCAAACACTTGAAGTTTAAAAGGAAAACAAAACCCTGATATAAAACTCATCCCGCTGCCACATACATATAAGGTAAAGATATGCGCAGTTGTGACCCAAGCCAAAAAACTGCCTTCGAGGACACATACAAACATATAATGGCATTTCAACAGTGCGTTTCAATGTGGATTGTTTGAGGACTGGTGGAATGTGGACCAGTGTCTGAAAAAGGAAATTGTCTTCAAATGCTTCTTCCTCTCTATAATAATACCCCCTCAGGGTAATAACTTCAATAATGGCAAAAAACCAAAGCTGCGCCATCGCAGATGTTTCTTATCCATACAGTCAAAAAAAAAAAAAAAAAAGAATGATCTGAAATTCAACTTTTAGCCATGATCTTTGCCAATGGGGTATTAATCTAGATGATGTATCATTTAAAAGTTTGGAATTGGAAAGTTTTTTTTGTTTCTTTTTTTTGAAAGTGTTTTTGAAAGTTGTTTCTTAAGCTCACCAAGACTTTACTTGTATTTGCATTTATTTGATCAAATATACAGTAAAACAGTAATGCTGTAGAATATAATTACAATAAAAAAAGGCTTTCTATTTTTATACATATTTTATAGTGTATTTATTATAATGAGAGCAACCCATTACTTCAGTCTTCAGTGATACATTATCCTTCAGAAATCATTCTAATATGCTGATCTGGAGCTTATTTTTTCAGTATTGAAAGCAGTTGTGCTGCCTAACTTTCTGGAGATCATGATGTAAACAAGTTTTTTTTTTTTTTTAAGATTCTTTAAAGAATGGAAAAAATACATCTATTTTTCTTTTTTGGCAGTATTATAAGTAATGAATGTTCTCTGTTACTTTTAATTAATTTAATGCTTCCCTGATAAAAATTTTTTACTTACCCCAAATTTTTGAACACACAAAAACACTATATTTGCAGACTTAAGCCACACTTGAAAATGTTATTAGTTTAGAAAACATCAACTCAAGTGGCATTTATTATATTTTTAAGATATTTACTTCAAAAAGCAGAAGCCCCTCCCTCAGAAATACGCAATGTGCTCTGATTGGTTAGCTAGCCCAGTGTGTTGTGATTGGCTTAACTGCCTCTAGTGTGCGTCTAAACATCCCGCCCCTCACATCATGTGCTCTGGTTGTATTGTAAAAAGTGGCATCATCTATATTGCTTATCAGTTTGAGCCCGATTGAGAAGCAGAGGATATTGTTGAAAAGGATCGCACAAAACCTGTGCAAGCACGGCTTTTAATGGTACGTTTTTTTGTTTGTTGTTGCCTCATAATGTTAGATACGCTGTTATTTGAATTTTTTATTGCTTCTGTTAGCTTTAAATAAACTGTTTTATTTTGATTGAAACTTTAATACAGTACAGCAACCGCACGCATGTCCAACACTTCTCATAGCTATGGGAAAATATATTTGGAACGGTTTATTGTTGGAGCTGAGCTGAATGAGAGAGAGAGAGAGATGCAGAGCATGGAAACACGAGGAACAGTATATTAAAAAACGCTGCTTTAGAACATTGATTTTGAAACTTGTGAATCCATTAGAACCACTAGAAGACAGAACTGCAATTCGTATATTAATAGGTTTTCTTGAACATCCTTAGTTTTCTCTTCCTCTTCTTGAAAGCAGCACAACAAGGCCTCGCCACCTTTGCTGCATGTCCCCAGGGGCGGGTTTATCAGGGTTTGCGAGGTCACAAACCCAGGAAATAACTCATTGTAGTGCCTGCCGGCCATTTTTGCAGCCATTAAAATTCCATAATTTTAAAAGACTATATCTCTGTTCACATTGAACTTTCAGCTTTGGAGATATTGTTTATATTCAAACAGCAACATTAAACACTAACTAATGTTAAAAAAGTGAAATCGCAATCAACCACCTCTTTAATGCAATCATACAGTAAAGCATTGCTTAACTGTTCAATTTTTCAGTGGCATAATTGATCTTGTACTTCAAACGAATAAAGACAGAATTAACCAGGAATATTTAATATATTGAAAAGCATGGGGTGCTACCATCTGCTAAAAGGCAAGTTTGGACAAGCAAGAGACACCAAAGATCAAGTGCAGCTAATTTGGAAAGCCCTGACAACAACCGCAATGGCTGACAACTGCAGAGAGGCACATGGTTGGGACAAGTGAAGGCAGCCACAGAGAAAATAAACTAATAAATAAACAAAATGATAATGAGAGCAGATTTGAATCACAATAAGCTCCATAACAACTTACCAATGGCGGCTTTGTAGTACATCATTATATCTTGAGGGGACAAGGCCCTCTCCCAAATCACAAACTCATCGAAGGCCCCTGTGGCATAGTGGTTGTAATTCCCAGTGTTTCCTGTGCCAATAACCAAGTCAGCATAAGGATCGCCGTAGTTTAGAGAAACATTTCCTGTGGGGTCTCCTACACTGAATGTCCCATTAATGTAGACCTTTAACCCCTCCGCTTGGGTCCATGTGAAGAGCACGTGTGTCCAGTAGGGCCCTAGATAAAGACAGAGATGAGGAGAGAGAAAGCCAGCAAAATAAATTTCAAACAAGCATACAGAGATTTCAAGTTTGGACTGGTTGGAAATAATATTATTTCCAGATCTACTCATAGTTTCTGGGTCCACGAAACACAAGTTGAACAGAAATGAACAGAAACTCAGAGCTGAAGACAGCATGTGGAATGGATTTCATCAGCTTATAATGAAGCCAATAAGACATGGTATACAGAAACTCTGAGCTGAACTGTCAATGGCTCATTTCATCTGTCCAAGGATAAAATAGCACATTGAGCATGTCTCATCACATCATCCCACTCAGTACATAATGTTTTAATGTCTTTCTTTTCAAAGAATCGGTTTATGCTTTGGTAATACCCGTTTCAGTCTTATGGACGATACTTGGGGATCTTGTTCATTTTCTGACTTTATCCTAGAGGCCACATTTATTTGAAAAAAATACAGTTATAACAGTAATACTGTCAAATACTATTACAATTTAAAACAACTTTTTTTCGATTTTAATATAATTTTAAATGTATTCATGTGATTGCAAAGCCATTTCTCCAGTCTTCAGTTTCACATGATCGTTCAAAAAAAAAATTAGTGTTTTTAACTATTTAATGCATTACATTTCTTCACAGATGTATTCCAAAAATGTATATTATTGACCCCAAACTTTTAAACTGTAGTTTACAATCACTTCCAGATACTAAAGATGTATTCTGGAAATGGCACAAATCCCCAGTTGACTGAAAATGTTTAGATGAAAGAAATTATTATTTTCCTGGGCAGCTGAATGATATGACTTGAGCTTCTTTTTCAGTCGCACTTACATTTCTTTTCACAGTTCTTTTCACACAAATTTAAATCACTCTTGTCAAGTCTAACAGAGAAAGTTTATTCTGCAGCCTATCGACTCAAGTACTTTTGGACATCTGGATGTAATCAATTTAATTATGCACAAAACTACATATTCAAAATATTTACGGTTTGACTGCAAATGTAATTCCAAACCAGAATGTATTTCAAAATGAGGCCATGTGAGCAAAACTTCGAGATCATGGGAAATATTTTTTGGCTTTAAAGATAAGGCAACATACTATGGTTCCCCAAATCAATGAAGCACTTTCCACACCCAGACCTAAAATGTCCCCCACACACTCAAATAATAACTACCTGGAAGATTAATTTGTGCTTTCCATGTCTTGGAGTCTCCTCTTGTGTAGAACTCCACGTATCTTCCGTAAGGGTTAGAGTAGACAGAGAAACCGCTTGAGATGACTTTACCTCCGGATGCAATTGCAAAACGAGAATCTACTTCATTATTTTTCCAGAAGAAGGAGAAAGTTATCCCTGTCCAGGAGTAAGAGTTAAATAAAACTTTAGTGTGCAGAACAATGACACATTTGAGGCTTTGAGACTACTACCTGTACATAATACAGCATACACTACTTTACAGTATTAAGGCCGCGATTTGGTGCTCAAATAATTGCATTTATTCATTTAAAATTATATTTTATTTTATTTCAACAATGTTTTAATAATAATAATATTTAACATACAATATGTAACAAATATATTATAATTTGAAGTACATTTTTTAATTTTTAAATAATAAATAAATAACAAATAAACTTAAACATTTCAGTCTGATTTTCACAATCATCTGGCTACGACCAAAAACCAAGCTCTTTTTCCAATACGTTCTGATATCTAACTTTAAACAAAACCTTCTTTATTAGATCCAGGCAACTTCGTCATAAACAATATTGCAAGTCTTACTTTGGTCAAGCCTTGGAAAATAAATATAAATACAACATATCCTCTGTTTTTGAGAGCAAAGGAATGTGCGCTGATGTGAGCAGATGAACAACAGATGATATCAGCTTTCACGCACAAAGCACTTGATGTAAGCTGATATATTTGCTCTTGAGAAATATAAACTTAATTTTGAACCGTTAGCCAATATTACGTCATGTATATAACCTGAGCAACACATTACTCAACTGTCATCCATCTATGACCATATAAAGATGTTCATGCACTTCTATAACAATAGAAAAGAGTGTAGAAGGACAATAAAGCTCACCGGCAGGTCCACACAAAGCAGGATCACTTATGCAGGAGTCTTTATAGTTGCCAAAGTGAAGGAAAGTGGCCCCGTTATCACCGTTCAGATAGATGCCCTTATTGACCATTCCTTCTACAATGTCTACATGATGAGAGCGCAACCAACAAGATTATAACACTTGAAATTCATTTCAGAAGGCATTACAGTTCATAATCATCTCATGCACAAACCTACTTCATCATTCTTTCCTTTTTTATCTAACACAGATTGAAACCTGAATATTTTAGGTGGACAATCATTGATAGTTTAACTGGAAAGACAGCTGTTTTATGCTCAACAAAGTCATTTGTTCATGTGATGTATTGACTAGAGACTTTATGAGGAAATCCTAACCTTTCACCCATATAGTAAAAAATAAGAGTACTCTAAAACAAGAGCAGATCCTGAATTATGAGGATCTGGGGAATTAAAAAGCCCCCACTACAGAAGATTCACCATTGACTTTTTTTTTTGTCAATGGTAAGTTGTTCTTCTTTGAAAGCAGTGACTTTGTTCAATAAATCCTCCTTTATTAGACCTAAAAAGCCAGGATCTGTGGATCACAGTGGGAGCCGCAGCACCATCGCACCTCATGAATGGATGAGTTGAGAGAAGAGATGATCATGGAAAAGAGTGCTCAGTGAAGACACAGTGGATGGCAGAAGACAGAAGAGGAGACAGACTGAAGTATGGAGTGAGTGAACAACAGTTGCACTGTGGGGGCAGAGAGATAAAGAGGTACAGAAGACCGAACATCCATCTATGCAGTGAGATCCAGGGTATCGGCATGCCTTTGTGAAGTATTGTGCAGAACTACCTTAAGTATAGCTTTTTAGAATGAGATTTTGAGGCAACTGAAATATGAATAAAAGATTTCCTACAGGGAAAGTAATGTACACAAAAGAGATCGGAATTACAAAATGACATACTATAAGCAATATATTAATATATTTATTAATGCCGATATTAATGCTGTCTTTATATGATATAAGAATTATCATAAATATTGTGCAAGTTGCACTGGACATTTTTACTAAAATACTTCAAAATTTTAACATTTCAAATTTTTATTTTTTAAACTGTTCAGGTTTTTTTTATTATTATTATTTATTACTTTTTTTCCACATTTTTAAATGAACAGCTTGTTAGCTGTTGTAATTTCAGACATACTACACTATTATTCAGAAGTTTGTGAACAACAGGATTCTTTCTTTCATTAAAGAAAATTATTATTATTATTATTTTTAATTCAGCATAATGCATTAAACTGATAATAATTAATAGTAAAACAATGCTACCAAAGTGCTTTTTAATTCATTTGGATTTTCATAAAAAAAAAAAAGTATCACGTTTTCCACAGAAATATTAAGCACCACCAATATTTTCATAAACATAACAATAATAAATGTCTTTGAGCACAAAATCTGCAGATTAGAATGATTTCTAAAGGATCACGTGACACTGAAGACTGGAATAACGGCTGCTGAAAATTCAGCTTTGAAAATCACAGGAATAAATTACATTTTAAAATGTTTGCATACACATAAATTTAAGTAATATATGCTTACATTAAGTAATATACACTTATGGTCCGCAATATACATTTACATAACTAACCATACAAACTGTCAGTTTTGACTATTTGTTTTCTTTGCCAATTTATTCAGAATTCATGTAGCAAACAAAGACAAGCGATCGGATTCAAACCGTGGAACACTGTTATACAAAATATCGGCACTCTTGCAATGCTGCTTTATCAATTAGATTCAAACGGCTGTACAGATTTGGCTTGGACATTTGTTTTAAAACGAACTGACATAACAAATCACACCACATAGAGCAGATTTCCAAAATGGGACAAGGTTTTCAAACGCAGTTTCACAAACACACTGGATCCAATAAAATCAGTCGTAAAGCTTACGCAAGGTTTGATTTCAGTGAAGAATGCCAGATTAAACAGCACTAAACAATGCATGCTTCAATTACCCTAATGTAAATGGTCATATATCAGAGTTTTTCAGTTTACCCTCTCCTAATCATGTCCTGCTGATATACAAAATCTACTTGAATGTATAGGCCCTAACACTATTCCCCAAGACCCATAGCTTTGAACTAGTAAGTGAACATGTGTAAGAGCCTCACCTACAGTGGCGGAAATGTTAGTGTAGGCAGAGTCATTGGTATACACAGAGGAAGAATTATGGGTAGTCAGGACAGTGTGGTTGTGGATTCTGACAGCTGTGATGGAGAGAAAGTGGAAACAACAAAGAAAGTGAGATGAAAAAATAACAAACAGGTGATTCAGCAAACAGACACATGTACAAATGAGCACAGAGACATGACACAGAAAGACGGGACATTGTGAGACACTCAGGCATACACGGTGGATAAGACGACTAGTTTAGTTCAGATTTGAAGATATCTTTTAGATCTGCACATGTGACACATTGTGTGAACACAAGTCTGAGAGGCCCCGAGAATTCCTCTCAGCCCTCCATTTGTTCTGAATTAGCCACCACAGAACAACTGCCATACTGTACTTATACCGGGAATATACTCCAGCGATGGAATGAAACGTGGTTGTTTGTCTAACTTGCACACATTTTCAGCAGATCTGTTGAGGGCATTGCCGAGCGCTCTCACTATAGTGATGTATGTTGGTGAGTTTGGACAGCTAAAAATCCAAGCGGACTAGTAAATCACCGAGAGAAACTGTACTTTTGCCACCCTTAAATGTCATAGTCGTTTGTCTTCTTCACAACTGAGGTAATCATGTAATTCCTCAACGTTTCGAATCAAATGAGGAAATCGTTTCGTTTTTTAGAACTGAAGACAGCTGCAAAGCCACAGAGATTTCCGCAACTAAGACGTGACCATGGAGGAATGTTAAACAGCTGTGGTGACAGAAAGCAAGAAAGACAGACAGACAAAGCAGGTGTGACATACTTATATTAGTCCCATTAACATGACCTGTTCTGTTCCCAATCTGGTCTGAGAGGCCGTGGATCCCTTCCACTGAATCCAGAGGCCAGTAGTGTGAAGCTGTGGCCAGCACCTGCAGGCCTGATCAAAACACACACGTCCATACAGTATACGCAAAAATATACACACACATGCAAAAACATTACAGTGAGAGTTTGTAGTCAATCCAGCATTAATGTTTTTTTTTTTTTTTTTTTTTAAGATTGACTGTTTTCTGTTTATTCTTATTGAGGTTTACAAAGCGGGGAGTTCACGGAAATGATCTTGAGACAGTTTTATTGCATGTTGGTTGTCACTGGTTCAGACTGGTCTCTGCTGGTCAATCTGGATTAAATATTTAATTGTGGCTGCAGAATTCTGTGTGTAGAGAACGAAACATCCACAGGAGGCTATTAATAGTGATTAACCTGGACTGTAAGGAACCATCTCTTAAGACTAATCACTACACCTGCCTTTTGAGAATCAGCCAAATCTGGAATTTCCTATCCATATTCAACGACAACCATTTAGTTGTAAATAATCTACATATTCCTATTATAAAACTCTTAATTCCATTTAACTTCCAAAGAAACAGAATTATAAGTTTCATCTTCTCCCTCTGCAGCTTAATTATTTTCAGAAAAGCTACTTTATCTCTCTCTCTCTCTCTCTCTCTCTCTCTATTTATATTTAGTTTCTTCCGTAATTCATTTTCTATCATTATGTACTACCTGTACAGATGTCCTCATTTTCTGAGTTTCATGTCATAACATTTCACAACTGCCAAAAGATGATCTCAGTGCTGAATCAATTTCCCTCAGATAAACGTATAATTTTATTAATCTAGATAAGTTTAGAGCAAATTTTGAGCAGAAAGTGTTATTGTGGATGAGGAAGTTGGTTTCTATTTATAGACAATGAACGGAAATTTTAGTGATAAATGTCGATCCGACGATATTATTTCTGCGATTACGGTGACGTATTCCGAGTGTTATGACAAATAAGGGTTTGGGAACATTTAAAATTCAGTTTCAATCGTTTCTGTAAATCGCCAGTACACATAATAATGTCTATTTATTATACCAAGTACATAATGAAAAGGTTGTGCTAAATTAAATTAACCTTTTACATTCAATATAACTGAGGGGAAAAAATGTCATCCAGTTTAATTTTAGATTAATTTCTGACGTTTTATTAGTGTATACAATTTTATTGTCTAAATGAAACAACGAAATTACTTTTCTCGAAATTAACGTGTCATTTCTTCGAGCTCTGAAGTAAAAAAAAAAAACAAAACAAAAAAAAAAACATTTAATTTCAACTGATTACCTGGATGTTTAGACGGTGACACAACGTCACTACGAACCTGAAAGAAATAAAACTTATCAAGCGACTTCGCATTAAAACCCACATCAAAAACAAATGTTAAACCTGTCTTTTCTTTTTCAGTTATCTTACCTGAACAGTCAGGAGAGTCATAAGTAGTACTTTACGGTATAATAAGTCCATTGTTTTCGAAGGCGTTTAGCAATAAAAAAAGTAATACACTTAAAACCTATATTGCGCCGTTAATGGTAAACGAACAAAACCATTGCGCTTATATCAATGTTAAGATATTGTTAATGTATATTTGTAAGGGGAAAAAGTGCGTCAGAATATGACGTTCAAAATGACTAGCAGATATCAAGATCACTTGTTGTTGGCAGCTAAATTCAGAGTTTGTAATCCATCGTCTTTAAATCCGTGAGTGTCGCGCGCTCCGCTCGAGCTCTGATGAAGATGAAGAACAAGCGCTGCGCTCGCGCTCTCATCAGTGGGTTGAGCCCTCTGGGCGGTAAATGTTCCAAATTATGGAACATGAAGTTGTTTTCCTGCAGGGGGCGTATGGAGGATCAATAAAACCGAATTCCCCATTGATTCGCATCTTTGACTTAGTCTAGATATTTTACATTAGAGTTGTGGTGTAACGAAATCTGTTCAGTAAAAAATAAAACATAGCCTAATTATTTTTTTCCTGACATGTGAAGGGAATTCCGTTGCACCAGTATAACCTTACACAGTAATCTCAAGCAACAGTGAATGGTTTTTTCAGAGCAGCGTTGAGATTAGTAACAGGTAAGAGTGACACCGTCGCTTTTATGGTGCTTCTGAATATACACAATTTGTTATGTGAATAACGACAACGAGAATCGCTTCAGTGTATTGAAATTCAAGCAATACAAAATAGGGCCAATTCAAGATTCCTAGTGCCATTCCAGTCACTTTTTTCTGCTTCAGTGATGAAGCATATGCGAATTCTGTAAGCCCAATAATGTAATTTTTCAGAAAAAAAAAACCCTAAACAACCCCCCCAAAAAAGAAAAAAAAGATAAGATAATATATGGTGGAGCTGCAGAGCTAAAAACAAATAACCTACATGAAAATGTGGTTAGTTATTCTGCTAAAAAGTTTATGCAGGACGCAACGGAAAAGAGCAGGTAAGAAATAAATGACTACTGTATTGTTTTAGAGTGTGTTATAGAGAGAAACCTTTGATATAACTTTACAATTTAGTAACAACTGCATCGCTGCATCGGCAGGCAATTCTGGACTTTGGGCGCCATCTTTTGGAAGTAATAGCTCATTTACTCACCTGTACAACTGCACAAACTTGACTTGAGTTAATAAAATAAACATTTACAACAGTGTGTATAAAATATCAAATTTATTTTGATATAAAACTGCACATGCACACTCACACAATATCTGATAACCATCAATATAGTCTTATAAGTCTTTTTCATAAAGCTAGCACACAATTGCAGACTTTAAAACATTATGGTTTGAAGACACCATGAGGAAAGCTTGCACTGTCAGATTATAAAGTTTAATGTACAAAAAAGGCAGTCTGAAAAGCAAGTATAAACATTTAAAAAGAATGTACAAATGGGCAAAAAGTACAAAAAGAGCAGCAGTCACTCAAACATGTAGAAGCAATGCTCTGTAACACTTTATGATTAAATGATTCGGTGAAAAAAAAAAGAAATTACAGGTATTCCGATGAATTAAAACGCCTGGAATTTTGGCTGAAAATTGTACAAGATATACAGAATGTTTCTCATACATTCCTGTTTTTTTTGGCAGTCTCGGTCCATACTCGCAAACCTACTTTTAGTATCTTGGTTCAAGACAAAATGAAGGGGTGAAATGACAAACAATGTATGGAGAAGAAATACAGTACAGACTGAATGGAACGGATCACAGAGACGGGAAGGTTTTCCTTGGCCATACATTCACAATTGCTCATTTCCTTCATCCTTATCAAGTACAGAATATGTGCATCGTGTTATTCAAATGATTTGAATGCTGGGAGAGGCATCAGTGAGTCAATAACCAAACTGATTTATGTAAAACTGTTAATAAGTTGAGCTTAATAAGTGGAAATCAAGGGCCTTCTTTGCAAAATCATACATAACTAATGTGTAAATCGTAAATAAAAATGTTACTGTGCAAATTGTTGCAATCCGCTGCACAATTTACACTTGAATGCATGATTTTAACTTACTTCCAAAGTGTTTAAACGAAGTTAGAATCCCCCCTTCCTTACCTTTGACACCCATTGCAAAAAAACAACACAACACTTGGTCACACAGATTTTGAAATACAGTTTTTTCATGAGAAGGAAAGCATCGACATGACTGCACATGACACAGACAAATCTCACCCAACTGACTGGACACAACACAAACCATTGTGTGCATTGAATAAGGCAAATATGAGGAGGCTCACATCCACTAGGAGTTTCATGACCTGTCAGTGCTTAAAAAAACAAAAGTCAAATGTGGCAGAAAACACTGTGGTATTTGTAGAAATTTAAGTCATTTCTAGTAATGGCAAAACCTACATTTCATATTTGTGCTAATACTCCTAATACTTTGTGCTAGGTTATTAGGTTATTCTCTGAGAACAGCAGGTCTAGATGAAAAATGCGACAAAAATATAGTTTAATAAGTTGAATATCCACTTAAAATGAAACAATTAAATTGAATAAATATAGATTTATTTTATTATCCAAGAACATCCCTTCTATCGTATCTTAGTCACTCACATTAGTGAGTATTTCTGTGCTTTTAAGAATCAAACCTGGGCAAACAGAACTTATTACGGTTTCGAAGGCATAAAGCTGAAGTTGTGGTCATGAAAGCCCTAGTTTTCACAATTTCCCTTTCTCTTTTCCATGGCCAATCCATGTGATTACAGAAACAGAAGACGGGAGAAATGTTTTTTCCCACCTTCTAAGGTAAATTCTCCTCAGTTCCAACCTCCTTAACCCGGCTGCTGTGAAGAAAGTTATGTGAAACTATTTGACAGCACCGAGCCTTTTCAATAGATTCTTTCCTTTGGAGAGCAGTCCTGTTTTCTTAGAGTCAGCTCGGGGGCGCCGGATGGGACTGCCGGGCCCCTGGGCTGTGGGGCCGGACCCCGGGATGTGTGGGCGCACTGTGGGGGTGGCACTTCTTCTGGGAGGGCCCGCTTTTTCCACGGGAACCTAACGGAAGACCCGCAAGGGACAGTTCAGGGCCGGATGTTTAAAAAGAAAAGAAGGTGTTTCTTTGCCTTTTAAAGCATCTCAATGTCATTACTGTATAACAGACACACCATCTCCTCT
The DNA here is from genome assembly GCF_003368295.1 of Carassius auratus. Lineage (NCBI taxonomy): Eukaryota > Metazoa > Chordata > Actinopteri > Cypriniformes > Cyprinidae > Carassius > Carassius auratus. The sequence goes on from NW_020528155.1 coordinate 23,919, forward strand.
CACAGTCCTTTCTGTCCCAGCAGGGCCACCATACAGTCAATTATCAATCAATAGTATATTTTGCGCCATGAATAATACCCAGACAGTAGGGGGCGGCGCTCTAAACAGTAATCGATGAATTATATGGGGTGAAACCCAGAAAATCGAGTGTGCTTCACTTAAGATTCTAGCTAAACTCTCATTAAAACATTAATAAACCTGTTCAGACTGCAAGTGCTACAAAATATCTTAAGAAATGTACTATTTATACACAACTAATTAGGAACTCCTTAAACGTGAAGCCCAACCAGGGATGAGCATTAGCTGAAAATGTATTCACCCTCAGGCTATCAAAGATATGAGTTTGCTTCTTGATCAAAAAAAAAACATTGAAAAGATTTTTATGTTTTGTTTCCAGTAAAGACTTGTGCATGTCTTTATCACCAGCAGGGTGGACTATTGTAATGGTCTCCACACCGGCTTTCGCAAGAAGACCATTAGACAGCTGCAGCTCATCCAGAACGCTGCTGCCAGGATTCTGACTAGAACCAGAAAATCTGAGCATATCACACCAGTCCTCAGGTCCTTACACTGGCTTCCAGTTATTTAGGATTGATTTTAAAGTACTTTTACTTGTTTATAAATCACTCAATGACCTAGGACCGAAATATATTGCAGATATGTTCACTGAATATAAACCTAACAGAGCACTCAGATCATTAGTATCGAGTCAGTTAGACACACCAAAGGTTCACACAAAACAAGGGGAGTCCGCCTTTAGTTACAATGCCGCTCGCATTTAAACTCATCTGTTTAGCTGTGCATTTATTGAATGAGCACTGTGTGATGTCAGGACTGATTGCACTATATATATATGAATTTCCTATTTTTAACTGTTTTAAATTAATTTTAAATCAATTTTTTAATCATTTTAAATGTTTTTAAATTCCTTTTTATGATTATTTTACTTCCTTTTATGTAAAGCACTTTAAATTACCATTGTGTATGAAATGTGCTATATAAATAATAAAAATAAAAAAAGGAATTTAGAATTACATTATTGCTCACCAATGGAATCAGTGGGTGCCGTCAAATTAAGAGTCCAAACAGCTGCTACTAACATCACTAAACTTTTTCACTGAAGAAAGCAATATTTGGACTCTCATTCTGACGGCACCCATTCACTGAGCAACTGATGTAATGCTAAATTTCTCCAGATCTGTTCTGATGAAAAAACAAATTCATCAACCTCTTGGATGGCCGAAGGGTGAGTTCATTATCAGCAAATTTTCCTTTGGGGTGAACTATGCCTTTAAAAGCAAAAACACCTTTTACATGCCATAATTTGCCCTTAATATCAGTTGTATAGTTGCATAACACAAAATTTAAATTCATTAAATTTATGCTAACAGCAACATACTCTATAATGGTAATGAAAAGAGAAGATAAGTTTTTAATTTACCAGTCTTCTGAAGTAATCTATCACCTTTCAGCATGGTAACTTCACCAAGGGTGTTGGAGCCAAATCAAACCTGCTTTAAAAAAGCTTCATTTATAAAAGTGGCTGCAAGAATGCATAAACTTAAAAATCAATTCAGTCAAGTCTAGGAAACAGTATATAACTAAAATCTACTCTTTAGATAGATAATGGTAATGATACTTATGCTTGCTGGACTGGTTTGATCACTCTTAGAGTTAATGGAAAGAGTGCACCCTAATCACACACACACACACACCTTTATGATCTGGCTGACATTGCCAATGTCCAATATCCATTTCAAAAGTGTTTCTTGTCAATTCATGCTCAGTGTGGTCTGATAGGGTGCACAGCTACAGGAGAGGAGAGGGTTTGTCCCAGGACGTACACTAGGAATCTACTCAACTGCACACATTAGAGAAGAGAAGGGGTGGGGGTAGGGGGTCAGGGGTCCAATTCTGACCGCGTGACAATGGCCTTATAGCTTCTTATGACTTACAGTAGGAGTCAATGAAAGACGAACATTATAATGGACAACACCCAGAGAGAGAAACAACTGAAGATACCAGCTGTGCCTGTCTAATGCACTGACAGCAGTGGACCAATCACAGTATTTATATTAATGTTAACTGATGAGGTCATGAGAACTACAGGGGTGTCTTGATGAGTAACTTGGTCGGTGCATGTATCTGTATAGAATTTGTGTGTATATTGTCAGTTTTAAACTTTGCAATTAATTAAAATTTATTTTTTAATGAATAAAAATGATTTTTTAATTAATACAAATATTGTTTTAATAAGAATATTTTAATCAATTTAAATAATTAATCTTTAATTAAATGTCTTTTTAATTAGAAACATTAAAAATGACATCATTATATATTAACATATGATATAAATTCAAAAAAAAATATATATATATAAATAATAAACATAAATCATTACATATTAATGAAACATTTAAATATGAATAAAATATACATTAAAATAAAAATGCAATAAGTCTGTTAGTTCATACAGTATATAAACTTCCACTCTAAGTTTAGGCAGCAACGTAATGTTTTTGTGAGTGCGAACCAATTTTCTTGGATCTTTCATCTATATGGTTGGGGTGAATGTGATGCATGTGTTCTGTGCATACCAGGAGCAACAGTCGTGTGCATTAGACGAGGACAGCATTATCTGTGGTATCCTCTGTTGCTCACTTACGTGACAGATACTGAGCCGTTACGGAGTGAAATGAACACTCTTCTTCTGTTTTGCCAAGCAAGTGAGGAAAAAAAAAACAATGCCATGATGTAATGCATCTCAATTGTCTGCACAATGAATATGAGAAAAGAATAACAAATCTTTCAGTACAGAAAAACCTTGATAAGTCCTGATGATTGAAAACATCCATCAGCAATTATTTATATATATATATTTTCTCTCTCTCTCTCTTTTTTTTATACAGACCACTGTACAATATCTACAACTACAGATAAAATCATTCTTGATAACTCTCTACTTGCAACATATGTTTTGTGTCTTTCTTTAAGTTGATAGTCTTATATATCAGCAATACACAAAAAACAATAATTTTGGAAACATATACAAAAGGGTTTAAGGTTGTTGTTGTTTTTTTTTAACTGGTCTCAATCCGTTAAAGCACCTTAAAAAAATTCACTGTGGAGTCGAAGCATTCTGAAAGAAAAAGCATGCAGTTCTACAGTTCCACATGGATTCAGTTCTCTGTACATCAAAACTATCTCCTCTATTATAAATTGAGTTCAATTTTAAACACACTTACATTCATAAAGCTTCTATTACAATGCCTCACTTGTGTATTCTGTAAAAAATAATAGTCTTTTAGTGCTTCTTTTTCCAGAAATAATAACAATAAACAGCTAATAATCTGGCACGCCTCTTTGTGTGAATTCTTCTTTTCCAAACAACGCTTTATGAATATGCAATTTCATTAACAGTTCACATTTCTCCTCCGCAGATCATCTGACATAAAGATAAAGGTTCCTCAGTCTTGTATTTTACGGTATGTCTCTGTGTTTAGTAAGCTGTCTCTCTTTTGTTTTCTGTTTTCCTTCAATGATCCATCAAAAAAGCAACCGGCTGTCACACAACACATACACAGACGGAGAAGAGGAAAAAAACAGCGGAGCAGGAAGGAGATTAAAAAAAGAGCGAATGGATGACAGAGGGCTAGCGTGAAACAGGATGTACCCTTTTGTTCTTTGTCCGGGACGGGTGGTCCTGGGGGTGACGGCTCGGTGTCTTGGTGAGGTAAACCTCCACGTCATCAGGCACTTCTTCAAGAAAGTTGGAGGGGACCAGACCCTTGTGTCCATTGAGCTCCCCCTGAATGGAAAACAGAGGACATCATGCATCTAAGGCTAAATGCCAGTGTGGCGGCTCTCCCGTGTTCAGGACTGAAAGCAGGAATAACCTCGAACATGAAAGAACAGCATTATTAGGTGTTTGGCAGAAGAGTATAGTGTATGACCAAAAACAGAGATGGTGTAAATAATCTACTCACGTAATAAAAGCCATCCTCATCGATCTCTCCAAACACTGTGATCACATCACCAGCACAAAACGTCAGCTCGGCCTGAAGGACAGAAAAAGAAAAACATGTTAGATTTCAGTCATCGTTCATAACTGTAACAGAGCTCATTTAATATCCAGCAGTTACAGCCACAATGTAGATCTATTAATCACTTTAAAGGATCAATCATAAATCAGCCTGACTGTCTCTATCTTTATATCCATCTATCTTTCCATCTGTGCTTCCATCCATCTGTATATACATCCATCCATCTATACGTCCATATATCTCTGTCTCTGTATATCCATCTATCTGTCCATCCATCCATTCATCCACCTATCCATCCATCCGTCTAAACATCTATCTATCTATCTATCTATCTATCTATCTATCTATCTATCTATCTATCTATCTATCTATCTATCTATCTATCTATCTATCTATCTATCTGTCTGTCTGTCTATCTGTCTGTCTGTCTGTCTGTCTGTCTGTGTATCTGTCTGTCTGTCTGTGTATCTGTCTGTCTGTGTATCTGTCTGTGTATCTGTCTGTCTGTGTATCTGTCTGTCTGTCTGTCTGTCTGTCTGTGTATCTGTCTGTCTGTGTATCTGTCTGTGTATCTGTCTGTCTGTGTATCTGTCTGTCTGTGTATCTGTCTGTCTGTGTATCTGTCTGTGTATCTGTCTGTCTGTGTATCTGTCTGTCTGTGTATCTGTCTGTCTGTCTGTGTATCTGTCTGTCTGTGTATCTGTCTATCTGTGTATCTGTCTGTCTGTCTGTGTATCTGTCTGTCTGTGTATCTGTCTGTGTATCTGTCTGTCTGTGTATCTGTCTGTCTGTCTGTGTATCTGTCTGTCTGTGTATCTGTCTGTCTGTCTGTGTATCTGTCTGTCTGTCTGTGTATCTGTCTGTCTGTGTATCTGTCTGTCTGTCTGTGTATCTGTCTGTCTGTCTGTGTATCTGTCTGTCTGTCTGTGTATCTGTCTGTCTGTGTATCTGTCTGTCTGTGTATCTGTCTGTCTGTCTGTCTGTCTGTGTATCTGTCTGTCTGTGTATCTGTCTGTCTGTGTATCTGTCTGTGTATCTGTCTGTCTGTGTATCTGTCTGTCTGTCTGTCTGTGTATCTGTCTGTCTGTCTGTGTATCTGTCTGTCTGTCTGTGTATCTGTCTGTCTGTCTGTGTATCTGTCTGTCTGTCTGTGTATCTGTCTGTCTGTCTGTGTATCTGTTTGTCTGTCTGTGTATCTGTCTGTCTGTCTGTTTATCTGTCTGTCTGTCTGTGTATCTGTTTGTCTGTCTGTCTGTCTGTCTGTCTGTGGGCACTTTTTTCACTTCTGCACACTTACACACTATAACTTTTGACAGAATTAAAACCTACACATTCAACCTACACTAGGTTTAGGTCTAACTCTATACTCATAAAAACAAACCTACGTAATGTCAGACATCTAAAAGAATCTCTACATAACTTATTAGAAAGAAAATGAAATAGCAATAATTTATAGCAACATTCTCTACTTCAGGTTCAAAACAACACCCACCAGACTTGTGAAATACAAACACAGATCAACCAACACTGGGCAAGGCAGGTCCTCACTTAACCTCCACACACAGAGATCTCAGTGTCACAAATAACCATTCCCTATTCCTTTCATAGGAACTCACTCACTTACAGCAGAGCAGATTTCTCAACAGCCTGTCACAAAGCCTTCATAAAAGCATTATAATGATTCAACGTATCCGATAAATACATGAATACACATTGGAATTCGTATCTGGTTCACTAAAGCATGACACTAAAACTACCATCATGGAATATTAAGCATCGTTTAATGCTTATTTCCTTAGAGGATCATTTATCAAGCAAATTATGAAGGCTTTAAAAAACACATTCATTATGAAATAAAAATGTATTGCACATGCATTATGATGTTTGGATCCCATTAATGAGATGACCACATGCCGTACAGGTGCTGATGCAGTGCAGTGAGCTCCGTCAGCAGGAAATAGAGTGTCATTTGGCACAGGCTCAGTGAGTGTAGACTCACTACTTCCTTCCACACTCACCTCCTCACTCTGCAAGCTGCCCTCATAGTGGGCCTGTGCGCCAGCAGCAATGCAAAGGTGACAGTAAGTGACAATGGGGTGTAAAAGACTTGGAAATGCTAATTATAATATAAAGTTATTAGCTGATCTAACTTTTTTTGTTCTGTGAGTTTTTTTATTTTTTTTTATAGATTTGGAATTGAATTGGAAAAAGTTTATGGATGTAACATTTTTTCATTGCTATTTATTTTTTGTTAATGTTTTCATAACCATTATATATGAAATATGATTACACTTAAACACAAGTAAATATATTACAATATATTACAATAAAAATAAAAAACAAAAATATAAAAAAATAATAAAAATTATTAAGGAATACTATAATAATGTATAAATAACATTAAAATAACACTGTGACAGAAAGGGGAAATTTTGGGAAACATGTTTGAAAACGGTGATTATATTTTTTTATTTTATTTGGCACAGAACTTACACACTTCAACTTTAAAATAATAAGATCACAGAAGAAAGTCATACAGGACTGGAATGACATAACAGTGTGTAAATAATGACAGAACTTTAATTTTATTTTTAACCAGAACTTAACCTTTGGAGCAGCCAAGTGACATCTGAATGAACAGTAACATAAACAATACAAACCACATTGTAGCCGCAAAAGCAAGGAAGATAAGCTGAAAATGAATTGGTGGCTATTACAGAGGCAGACATCCAGGCAAGCCAGCATAAAATCAAAAGCTTATGAGATGAAACTGTAGGTGCGAGAAAAAGCCCAGACAAAATGAACTCCATTAGTACCTCCACATCCACGTTAGGAGAGCTCTCTCTGGGGTCATAGTCATACAGGGCCACCATCCTCCGCGTCGGCACCGGGTGCTGCCTTCCACTCCTTTTGTTCCTCTCTGAGGGAATAAGCAAACAAATAAGGAAACCAAGGTACTTTCTAATAATTAAAATGTTGAAATTAAACATATAAATATGTGAAAAAAGAGCATGATTTTATGAATGACAGCAGGTCTTGTTGTTACAATGACATCAAAACAAACTTTATATGTTATTCATTCTAATTTTTTCGCATATTACCAACTATGATCATTTTTAACAACAAAAGGCATATTTAGTAGACAAGTTATTAATATTGAATCTAAATGTCCACTGTTATGAGCTCTGAGGTCCAAAATTTGAGACTACAGCTTATTGAACATTTCAAATTGAAAATGGAATAAAAAAAATAAAGAAATAAAAAAATCTGTGACACTGCTCATGTGAGTTCGGTATGAATGGTCAATTGTTTTTACTTAAAGCTCAAGACGCTCTAAAATACAAAACAGACACATTTTAAGAGCAGTTTCAGACTTTCAGAGCCCACTGTTCAATCTGCATTATTGTGGAGTCAGTGGGAACAGAAAGAAGTAGTCATGCTTGTGTGACATTCGACTGTTGAAAGGAAACTTGGAGGTGAGCTCTGAAAAGGCACTTCAGTGAAAAAGTAAAAAAAAGGTTTGAATGAGAAAACTGGTGGAGAAATCGTGCGGGCACAAACCTCTCTTGGATTTCCTGGACCTGCGATTAACTGAACGGCCATCTTTGAACCTATTACAGTTTACTTGAAGAGAAAAGAGGAAAGCAAGAAAGAAATGGAATAGAGAGAGGGGGGGGGGTGAAGGTAAAGAAGGCACAGGATTTAAAGGAATAATCCGTCTTCGACATTTCACTAGGATTCCTTTTGTTTTCCTCAGATGAAAGAAAGTCCTTTAGAATTGGAACGACAGAGTGGTGACAGAATTTAAGAGTTATATAAACAATAGTATGGAAAAGGTAGAGGACTGGCAGACTAGCACCATGTTAATCTAAAATAATTCAGAAAGTAAGAGAATAGTCAGAAAATGAAGCACAGAGGGGTAAGATGGGCAGGGGCTCAGTACAAACTACCTGTTAGTTCATACCTATTTTCTCAATGGGTGTGTTGAGAGGAAGAAAGCCCTGTTTGAGCAGCTGGTCCATCATTTGATCATCATCCGTCTGGATCTCTGAGACCATGTTACAGGGGATGAGCCCCCTGCGGCCACAGATCTCTGCCCTATAGAAGCCATCTGTGTCCTTCTCTCCAAACACCTGGACAACACAGCAGGGCCATAACTCAACTCATTTCATTGCATTTTTAATTACACTCTCTCTAATGTCCTGCATTTCTGCTCTACTCAATTTTACAGTAGCACTACTTCTAATGTTTTCTATGTTGTATTATTTACGTATGCTTGTATTATTTTCATTTGTAAGTCATGTTTTATAGTATCAAGTGTCTAGTAATTGAATAAATGTAAATAGCCACTGCAAAAAGAAAAACATCTATTTTGTGTGTGTGTGTGTGTGTGTGTATGACAATGGCTTGACTAGGAGAGAAGGGGAGAAGCAAACAGAACTTAAAATATATAATTAGCAATGCACAAAGTATTATTTATATAAAATAAATCATTATAAAGCCATATACATATGCACGCATGTATATAAAATACAGTAAAGAAACAATAAAAGTAATTTAATAATCAGTATTATTTAATATTGGCAATGACAACTACACTGAACACAAATATATAATTATCAACTATTTTTATCAGTCAGAAATACGGTATGCGCAAAGGATAGAACAATAGTAGTGCAAAGAATAGAACAATATAATTTTATAAAATTATTTTATATAATCAGTTATGTATACCATTATTAATAAATTCATCAATGTACTTTTTAAAATAAAATAATTATTTATCAATCCATATAAATATTTATATACATAACATATATATACATACACACACACACACACATATAATATTATATATATATATACATGAACATAATACATTTATAATAAAGTACAATAAATAGTAATAAACAATATTAATTATATGATGTATTGATGCATTTATATAAAAAATGTGTATTAATAATAAATAATAATCAGTACTTTCACTACTGGCAATTAAATTTGTATATTAGTATATAAACATAATTATCTGTATCGATGCATCCCTAAATAGAGTAGAAGGTAACACTTAATGTTAGTTAATGTATTAATTAACATGAACAAACAATGAATAAAACATTTATTACTGTATTTATTAATCTTCGTCAATGTTAGTTAATGAAAATACATTGTTAATTCATGGTAATTCACAGTGCATTAACTAATGTTAACAAGCACAACTTTTGATTTAAATAATGCATTAGTAAATGTTGAAATTAACATGAATTAAGACTTATAAATGTTGTAGAAAGATTGTTCTTGCTTAGTTCATGTCAACGAAAGTAGTTAACTAACATTAACTAATGGAACCTTATTCTAAAGTGTTACAGAGTAGAAATAAAAAGTCTTAAAAGGTGGAGAGAACTGAAAAACAAGCTATGGAATTAAATGACAGTTGAGAACTGCTTGACATCAGTCAGTTCAGATCAAACCTTTATGATCTGGCCCTCCTTGAAGGGAAGCTCTTCTACAGCAGCATCGGGGTTCGGAGACATTGACAAGGGGTCGTAGTCAAACATGGCCACAAAGATTCGGGACAAGTCCTCTGGCTCGGACTCATAGTAGTCCGGAGACCGCCCGTCTCGTCCTCCATAACCATCTGAAACACAGGAGAAGGCAAGCTTCTGCTACACACTGAAACCAGAGGACATCTAAAGCCCAAAAGAGACCATAGCACACTTAACCTAATCTATATCCTCAGAGGCATCAATCTGTGACAGCTAAACAATATTTAGAAAATGACATACAGTATGCTGCTATCTGAATATATTATGTGCCATTCCTTCCTTAAGTGAGGCTACATATTAAAACTACATATTTACATCATAAACTTATAAAAATGCTAACTGCACTTGATACATATGCATGCTCTCTATACAATAAAATTATTTGGCACACAGCACACCGGTGGGGTAATACACAAGCATACTGAAAACAGAAGAATGCAGTAAGAACATGTTTGAAACTGCCATGCATATTAAATGAACAAGGAAAGGATAAAAACATTGCTGTTTTACTGTAAACATCTACAGAACATTAGTGGACAGACATGCAGCAACTCATTACCAATACTTTACTGGGATGATCCACTATCAATCTCAAACTTTTTTCTCTTATCTTATACCAAAGCCTTGGAGAGGAGTAAATAGTAGACCATGCCAGTTAATTCAAAGTGTATATGGAGCTGATATAAGTGAATCATGCACACTGATAAGGATATATAGAACATTCAAAAGCTGCATTTAAAATAACAGTAATTTCCATAGTTCTCCATTAAAGCAGGCATATGCTCTTATATGCTCTTATAGTGTGCAATCATACAACATCCAACAGAAGAAAGATATTCATGCAATTGAAACAATCAAGAATCTCACAGGAAGCTCAGTAAAAGATGGATGATGAGGAAAAAGGCAACAAGGGAAGCAAGAGGAGGAGAAGAGGGGTTCACAAACACTGTCTGGTGTTTTAGACCACAAAATGAGCACAAAGAAAGGAGCAATCACCCTTAAACAGACCGAAACCCTAACCAAATCCTAGTTATCTGTTGCTAAAATAAAGACAAATTGCCTCTTGATTAAAACTATAAAATATACACATAAAAAGTAAATCAAAAGAAAAAAAATTGTTTAATAAATGTACCTCATCCATCTTTGTCTTTCATATGTTAATGAGAATTCCCTGCATGTCTATTCTTCTAAGATAAAGGTAGCTTCTTGCTCTTTTTGAGGATAGCAATACAAGTAAAGCTCTAGCAACTTTATCCGAGATATGTTTCCCAATTTATATTTGTTTACATTTCTACATATGCAAATCTGTAGGTTAAAAGACAAGCAAAACTTGTAATTTTGTAAAAAGACTAAAGCTGAACTTCTGTGTAGCTACAGTACATGTTTGTGTCCCTATAATTAACCTATTTTGTGAAACTTTAAGGTCTAAGGGTTTAGCATCCACATGACAGGAACTGAAAGATTGGATATGACGTTATTTTGAAAAATGTAGTAAAGCAATGCCATCACAATAACCTCATGTATTATGTTTAAGTCTTGTGGCCTTATTTCTTGGAAATTGTTTTGTATTTTCTTTCTTTCTATTTATTCAGGTAGAACTGCTGTGAGACACCTATTTTTAGAAACGGAAGAACCTAAATTTTTATCTGTGATAATCAGCAGTCACAGAAACAGTCAGTAGAGCTTAACTTGCATTTAGTTGAGAATTATTAAATTAAAGACCCCCATGAAATCTCCCTGAAAAATGCACTTTTTCTGAACTGACGTTTTTTTCTGTTTGGGTGGGACAAAAGTTTGCCAACACTTTATTTTGTCAGCATTTGACTGTTACACAAAACTAGTTGGACAAAGTCTGAGTTTCAGAGTAGGTTTAGAGTAAATATATATATATATATATATATATGCTAAATTATTTATTGGGTGACAATACAATAAGGATATATATAATTCATATAATTCATATAAAATAATATTATACATTTCTAAATCGCTTCAATATGCGTTTGCTCAAAGTAAACTCAAACTTACAGTACCTGGGTTTTAATAGGCTGTTCAAAGCTCACAAACATGGACTAAAAGCCACTAAACCCCTACATTGATTTCAGTGAAAGTAATAATTTCAATAAGAGTAATGATTTCAATAAGGGTCTTTAAACAAGACACTGTTGATAAAAATGTGCTATATTAGTTCAAATTTTTCTGGTCATTTTGTTGGATTTTCTTTTTCACGCCACATACCATATCGGTGCTCTGTTCGCTGTGGGGCCGATTTCCTGCGGTGGGCTACATTGGTATAGTAAACATCATCCTTGATATGTGAGAGGTTCCCTTCACTCCCCTCACTGTTATTCTCCACGGTGATCTCTACGGAAACACCAATCAGAGCATTACAGCCACAGCCCCTCTACTCACCCCGCTAGATGTGGATTATGGTATTTTCAGGGCTCTCAAGGTGTGTTTTAAGATTGGAAATGCCATTCTATAGCATTAAAGCATCAGAAATGGCGTACTGATCTTAAAACAGTATTGAAAGCCAGCTGACATGAATTGCTCTGGAGTAAAACAGCAATGTTCAACATGATGATGGTTTTCTAAGCGACAATGTGTGTCCTGTTAGGAGTACCAATTGTACACTAGAATAAAGCAGTTAAATAATTATTAGTGAATCTGAAACAGAATGAGTGTTCAAAGGTCAACCAAAAGTGACTCCCAGGGCTTACAGAACACCAGAACTGTCATGACATTTAAGGAAATCAGAGGAACACACAATAGGTGTCTCTACAAAGGAAGGGAAGGAGAGTCCAAACATCATGTGACCACACTAACCAATGGAAGGGACTGTCATTGGCCTTCTCTGAGCGGGCGGACAGCCGTGACTCGTCCTATGGCCGGAATGGTCCAGTCGATCTGAGCGTCCCGTTGAGGGAGAGCTCCCTAAAATCTTCAAAAGCAAACATTAATATGTTAATCAAAGCCTGTGGTTCCTTAAAATAGATATCCTATTAAAAAAAAAGATTCCCATCATCCCCAAAATGAAATAAATAAATAAAGTGATTTCTTTAGAGAGCAAGATTCTAGTCCCAAGTGAAATCAAAACAAGGAGGATGAACCCGCCAAAACATTTAACATAAACAATTGAAACAAACTCTGACAACAACATGAGCAGGTTTTGGCAGAAATCAGATGCTTAGCTAAAGACCATTTTGGTTTTTGTTCTGCTCCTCTTGTTCGTATGGAAAGTTTTGAATTTAGTTTGTGATATGAGCTTTCTGATTCATATCATTCTACATTATGGTCTGCCTACACTTAATGTAATGTCTTGAGTATATAAAACTGTCAGTGCAGGTATTATAGCATGCTGCAAATCTGTATACGATAGTAGTCAGGACATTAACCACCACAGACATCCTGGGAGATTTCCCTGGAATTTTCTTGATGATTTACAGGAACTGTATGAACAGGTATTAGAAGAAAACAATGATGGGAAGCAAAACCCACCAAAAAAGTATGCATCTGTGCTGGCTCAATCCAGATAAGTGAAGTGAGTTTCTGTTCAAGCCCAAATAAACAAGGCTTTGACCGTTCCAATCAGTGGCAAAACATTGTTCATTTATTTGAATAACTTCAGTCCATACTGCACTGTTAAATATACAAATTCGTCATTCCTTTGGTGTTTCAAGCTACCCATAGAACAACTCTAAACCAGTGTTTCCCAACCCTGTTCCTAGAGGCACCCCAATACTACAAATTTTTGAAGCCCTTCCCAATCAAACACATCCTAAATTAACTCATCAGTTCATTAGTAGAGACTTAAAAAGACACCTAGTGGAGACCTCCAAGTCCTAAACTGGATGGGTTAAATAAGGGAGACATCCAAAATGTGTACTAATGGGGTCCCACCAAGAACAGGGTTTGGAAACATTTGCTCTAAACCAGGTCTCCAACCTTGCTCTCGGAGACCCACTAATCCTGCAAAGTTTATTTCCACACCTCCTTGCACGTTTTCAAGTGATCTTCAGAACCCCAGATTAACTGTTTAGATGATTAGGTTTGGGAGCTAAACTTTGAAAAATAGTAGTTCTCCAGGAGCAGTGTTGAATACTCACTAGGGAACTTCTAGGTTGGACTCTAAAGTATAAGTTGGAGGACTTGTGAAACATGTCATTTGATTTGTGACTCTTCTTTACAACAGAAACAAGAAACACTCAGAAATGGCCTTTAGGGTAATCAAAACAAATTACACATCCAAAAACATTTCACTTGACACTCTAGGAAATCAAACAAAGTCACATGAGATCTAAACCAAATCAGGAAAGTCAAGAAAGATCATACAAGCTAAACTCCCCCCAAAACAAGTAGTAATATCAAAAGTGAAATCAAACAATAACATAGCAACATCTAGCAAAAATAGACCAAACAAAAGGCTAAACAAGAAGAACAAAACCAAATAAACCAATACAGACTGGGTGGAACACCATGAACAGAAGAATGGTTTAATCGATTGTCGATGAGAACACAAGCAGTTGGTAGATGAGAAGAGGACGGAAGGGTGACAGGAGGGGTAGGAGACACACACCAGGGGTTCATCCATTGCCCTGTTGAGTCTGGCCACAGAGTAGGCCCTAGATGTCCCTGTGAATAGGTCCTGCCAACTCGCTCAGCCTGCCCTCGCTCTGGAACCTGCGTTGGGGGACGGTGATGGTGCGGATGATAGTGGTAATGGTGGTATGACTTCCCGCATGCTCCTCGTTCTCTGGAATGGAATCCAGGATATCCCTCCTCCACGCTGCACTGCCGGGTCAGTGTCCTTTTCCTGCCAGCAGCCAGAGCACGTCTCTCCACAGGGTCCCTCGGCTGTGGATCACCCGCATGTTGGGGGCCAGAAACCACCCGCAGCGGGGCTAGCCACCCCGTGTACGAGTGGTAGCTTCCACGTTAGCCAAGCGAGCCCTCCTCCTCACTCCCGCAGTCAGTCCACTGTCCGGGCTCTTGGTGTTCTGCCTGCTACTGCGTGCTGCTCCAGCACGATGGCCGGTCCTCTATGGAGCTGTAGCGCGGAGAGGAGCGCTGCCTCTGCAGCCTGCGGATGCTCTTGCTAGGGGAGAGGTGGTTCGGCTGCCGTGAATCCCGTTGGTAGGGCCGTGGGCTCCTGCAAGGAGTGCCTGGACAGGCTTCCTCGAAACGCAGACGCTGACCCATGACCTCCACCCCGGTGTCGGGTTCCTCCTCGGCAACTTCCGGGATGCTGTGGAGCCGCTTGTGGGAGCGCAAGGAGCGCTGTCGTACCACTTCCCGCTGCAGGTCCCAACTGTCCCGGTCCACCGCCAGGTCTTGTCTCCTGTAATATGCCTTTTAGAAGCCGGAGAGGATGATGGACGAAGGAGGAGCCAAAGTTTCAGTTAGATTTGGACGTATTTCAATTAGTTAAAATCGGGATTGTTTTTGGCGGGTTTTGTTTGATGGTGTTAGAACAGGCAGAGAAGATAAAACAGTGTGCAAATAGAGAACAAAATGGGAAAAGAAAGACAAAATAAACACAGAATTAGTTATCGGAGGTCATGGTCGAATGTAGGGCATGCAGTCTCATTCCATGACGGACATGACATGCGACGGGACGGGGAATCTGTTGAAGGAAATTGTCAGGAAATGCAAACCGTACAGAAAATGAGAACTGGAGAGTATCACATATGCAGGCTCATTGAGACAATCCACTAACAAAGCACAGTCCAACAACAACAACAACAAAAACTACAGATGAGAATTCAGAACACAGAACATTAAGAAATTATTAACAGGCAATCAAAGGATCAAGGCTAAAGTATCTAAGGACTTTACATAAAAAAATAAAAAATAAAATAACAAAATGGAGATTCATCTGCCAAGCAACAAGTGAATTGTGTTCAAAAGTAGACCAGTAACCTGGAATGGAAATTAAAAAAATATTAATAAAAAGACAAATCTTTTCTAATCATTTCAAATTATGTATGAAAACCGTAATCGTTGGTTTAAATTTGTACATCCCGATACATGTAGAATATATTTTTAGAATAAGAGGAGATAGCTACAACAGCATATTGTTAAAAAATATTGTTTTTAGTATTTAAGTTTGACACTACTGCAGATACAGTTTTCTGTACCATACTAAAACTGTAGATGTCTGCAGTTGGAAGCAAACCATATCCCAAAAAGCAGAATATATTGTAGCCTTTATAAGGTGTTAGTTTTCATACCACAATCCCAATGCTGCTCAGGTCTCCAAAAAGAAACTCAAAACAAAAATGACAAAAACGGAAATATAATATACCATTTATTACTTCATATATTCAATACATCATGTATTTTGCAACCCTTTCTGTATAATACTTATTCATAAATATCTTTTTAAAATAAATCTTAACAGTAAAACATCGTTCATGAAGAAACAGATATTCACAAAACTGTCAAAATTACACTGAGAAAAGTAAAACTTAACAGAAGTGTAACCATGAGACAAACATAACCAAAAGTGAATAACTGTTTCATTTAAGCAGACTTTACTTAAATGAGATTCCCAAAATGCCCTTGGAATGATATGTGCATTTTTCACCAGATCAACTAGGAGCTAATTTGACACTTTCAATTTATTGATACTTATACAGAACAGCACAAAAAACTGTCTTTATTTAATAATAATCACAAACACATTAAAACCATGGCGTTTACATTCCATGAAGTAAACACTTCAGGCATAGCAAACAGATACACACTGTATATATCTGCACATATGTGATTGTCATATGCAATAAATCTAAGAATCTGCTAAATAATCTGGCAATTCCAAGTAACAAGAGCCACTTCTACTATATCTTCTACTAATCCAGATCGATTTCGATCAGATGCATATTGATGCAATACTTAAAACTGAACAACAGAG
>NW_020528156.1:0-112023 GCF_003368295.1 Carassius auratus
ACATGAACTAAGACTTATAAATGTTGTAGAAAGATTGTTCTTGCTTAGTTCATGTCAACGAAAGTAGTTAACTAACATTAACTAATGGAACCTTATTCTAAAGTGTTACAGAGTAGAAATAAAAAGTCTGAAAAGGTGGAGAGAACTGAAAAACAAGCTATGGAATTAAATGACAGTTGAGAAGTGCTTGACATCAGTCAGTTCAGATCAAACCTTTATGATCTGGCCCTCCTTGAAGGGAAGCTCTTCTACAGCAGCATCGGGGTTCGGAGGACATTGACAAGGGGTCGTAGTCAAACATGGCCACAAGATTCGGGACAAGTCCTCTGGCTCGGACTCATAGTAGTCCGGAGACCGCCCGTCTCGTCCTCCATAACCATCTGAAAACACAGGAGAAGGCAAGCTTCTGCTACACACTGAAACCAGAGGACATTTAAAGCCCAAAAGAGACATAGCACACTTAACTAATCTATATCCTCAGAGGCAATCAATGCTGTGACAGCTAAACAATATTTAGAAAATGACATACAGTATGCTGCTATCTGAATATATTATGTGCCATTCCTTCCTAAGTGAGGCTACATATTAAAACTACATATTTACATCATAAACTGATAAAAATGCTAACTGCAACTTGATACATATGCATGCTCTCTATACAATAAAATTATTTGGCACACAGCACACCGGTGGGGTAATACACAAGCATAACTGAAAACAGAAGAATGCAGTAAGACATGTTTGAAACTGCCATGCATATTAAATGAACAGGAAAGGATAAAAACATTGCTGTTTTACTGTAAACATCTACAGAACATTATGGACAGACATGCAGCAACTCATTACCAATACTTTACTGGGATGATCCACTATCAATCTCAAACTTTTTCTCTATCTTATAACCAAGCCTTGGAGAGGAGTAAATAGTAGACCATGCCAGTTAATTCAAAGTGTATATGGAGCTGATAAAGTGAATCATGCACACTGATAAGGATATATAGAAATTCAAAAGCTGCATTTAAAATACAGTAATTTCCATAGTTCTCCATTAAAGCAGGCATATGCTCTTATATGCTCTTATAGTGTGCAATCATCCAACATCCAACAGAAAGAAAAGATATTCATGCAATTGAAACAATCAAGAATCTCAACAGGAAGCTCAGTAAAAGATGGATGATGAGGAAAAAGGCAACAAGGGAAGGCAAGAGGAGGAAGAAGAAGGGGTTCACAAACACTGTCTGGTGTTTTAGACCACAAAATGAGCACAAAGAAAAGGAGCAATCACCCTTAAACAGACCGAAACCCTAACCAAATCCTAGTTATCTGTTGCTAAAATAAAGACAAATTGCCTCTTGATTAAAACTATAAAATATACACATAAAAAGTAAATCAAAAGAAAAAAAATTGTTTAATAAATGTACCTCATCCATCTTTGTCTTTCATATGTTAATGAGAATTCCCTGCATGTCTATTCTTCTAAGATAAAGGTAGCTTCTTGCTCTTTTTGAGGATAGCAATACAAGTAAAGCTCTAGCAACTTTATCCGAGATATGTTTCCAATTTATATTTGTTTACATTTCTACATATGCAAATCTGTAGGTTAAAAGACAAGCAAAACTTGTAATTTTGTAAAAAGACTAAAGCTGAACTTCTGTGTAGCTACAGTACATGTTTGTGTCCCTATAATTAACCTATTTTGTGAAACTTTAAGGTCTAAGGGTTTAGCATCCACATGACAGGAACTGAAAGATTGGATATGACGTTATTTTGAAAAATGTAGTAAAGCAATGCCATCACAATAACCTCATGTATTATGTTTAAGTCTTGTGGCCTTATTTCTTGGAAATTGTTTTGTATTTTCTTTCTTTCTATTTATTCAGGTAGAACTGCTGTGAGACACCTATTTTTTAGAAACGGAAGAACCTAAATTTTTATCTGTGATAATCAGCAGTCACAGAAACAGTCAGTAGAGCTTAACTTGCATTTAGTTGAGAATTATTAAATTAAAGACCCCATGAAATCTCCTGAAAAATGCACTTTTTCTGAACTGACGTTTTTTTCTGTTTGGGTGGGACAAAAGTTTGCCAACACTTTATTTTGTCAGCATTTGACTGTTACACAAAACTAGTTGGACAAAGTCTGAGTTTCAGAGTAGGTTTAGAGTAAATATATATATATATATATATATATGCTAAATTATTTATTGGGTGACAATACAATAAGGATATATATAATTCATATAATTCATATAAAATAATATTATACATTTCTAAATCGCTTCAATATGCGTTTGCTCAAAGTAAACTCAAACTTACAGTACCTGGGTTTTAATAGGCTGTTCAAAGCTCACAAACATGGACTAAAAGCCACTAAACCCCTACATTGATTTCAGTGAAAGTAATAATTTCAATAAGAGTAATGATTTCAATAAGGGTCTTTAAACAAGACACTGTTGATAAAAATGTGCTATATTAGTTCAAATTTGTTCTGGTCATTTTTGTTGGATTTTCTTTTTCACGCCACATACCATATCGGTGCTCTGTTCGCTGTGGGGCCGATTTCCTGCGGTGGGCTACATTGGTATAGTAAACATCATCCTTGATATGTGAGAGGTTCCCTTCACTCCCCTCACTGTTATTCTCCACGGTGATCTCTACGGAAACACCAATCAGAGCATTACAGCCACAGCCCCTCTACTCACCCCGCTAGATGTGGATTATGGTATTTTCAGGGCTCTCAAGGTGTGTTTTAAGATTGGAAATGCCATTCTATAGCATTAAAGCATCAGAAATGGCGTACTGATCTTAAAACAGTATTGAAAGCCAGCTGACATGAATTGCTCTGGAGTAAAACAGCAATGTTCAACATGATGATGGTTTTCTAAGCGACAATGTGTGTCCTGTTAGGAGTACCAATTGTACACTAGAATAAAGCAGTTAAATAATTATTAGTGAATCTGAAACAGAATGAGTGTTCAAAGGTCAACCAAAAGTGACTCCCAGGGCTTACAGAACACCAGAACTGTCATGACATTTAAGGAAATCAGAGGAACACACAATAGGTGTCTCTACAAAGGAAGGGAAGGAGAGTCCAAACATCATGTGACCACACTAACCAATGGAAGGGACTGTCATTGGCCTTCTCTGAGCGGGCGGACAGCCGTGACTCGTCCTATGGCCGGAATGGTCCAGTCGATCTGAGCGTCCCGTTGAGGGAGAGCTCCCTAAAATCTTCAAAAGCAAACATTAATATGTTAATCAAAGCCTGTGGTTCCTTAAAAATAGATATCCTATTAAAAAAAAAGATTCCCATCATCCCCAAAATGAAATAAATAAATAAAGTGATTTCTTTAGAGAGCAAGATTCTAGTCCCAAGTGAAATCAAAACAAGGAGGATGAACCCGCCAAAACATTTAACATAAACAATTGAAACAAACTCTGACAACAACATGAGCAGGGTTTTGGCAGAAATCAGATGCTTAGCTAAAGACCATTTTGGTTTTTGTTCTGCTCCTCTTGTTCGTATGGGAAAGTTTTGAATTTAGTTTGTGATATGAGCTTTCTGATTCATATCATTCTACATTATGGTCTGCCTACACTTAATGTAATGTCTTGAGTATATAAAACTGTCAGTGCAGGTATATAGCATGCTGCAAATCTGTATACGATAGTAGTCAGGACATTAACCACCACAGACATCCTGGGAGATTTCCCTGGAATTTTCTTGATGATTTACAGGACTGTATGAACAGGTATTAGAAGAAAACAATGATGGGAAGCAAAACCCACCAAAAAAGTATGCATCTGTGCTGCTCAATCCAGATAAGTGAAGTGAGTTATCTGTTCAAGCCCAAATAAACAAGCTTTGACCGTTCCAATCAGTGGCAAAACATTGTTCATTTATTTGAATAACTTCAGTCCATACTGCACTGTTAAATATACAAATTCGTCATTCCTTTGGTGTTTCAAGCTACCCATAAACAACTCTAAACCAGTGTTTCCCAACCCTGTTCCTAGAGGCACCCCAATACTACAAATTTTTGAACCCTTCCCAATCAAACACATCTAAATTAACTCATCAGTTCATTAGTAGAGACTTAAAAAGACACCTAGTGGAGACCTCCAAGTCCTAAACTGGATGGGTTAAATAAGGGAGACATCCAAAATGTGTACTAATGGGGTCCCACCAAGAACAGGGTTTGGAAACATTGCTCTAAACCAGGTCTCCAACCTTGCTCTCGGAGACCCACTATCCTGCAAAGTTTATTTCCACACCTCCTTGCACGTTTTCAAGTGATCTTCAGAACCCAGATTAACTGGTTTAGATGATTAGGTTTGGAGCTAAACTTTGAAAAATAGTAGTTCTCCAGGAGCAGTGTTGAATACTCACTAGGAACTTCTAGGTTGGACTCTAAAGTATAAGTTGGAGGACTGTGGAAACATTGTCATTTGATTTGTGACTCTTCTTACAACAGAAACAAGAAACACTCAGAAATGGCCTTTAGGTAATCAAAACAAATCTACACATCCAAAAAATTTCACTTGACACTCTAGGAAATCAAACAAAGTCACATGAGATCTAAACCAAATCAAGAAAGTCAAGAAAGATCATACAAGCTAAACTCCCCCCAAAACAAGAGTAATATCAAAAGGTGAAATCAAACAATAACATAGCAACATCTAGCAAAATAGACCAAACAAAAGGCTAAACAAGAAGAACAAAACCAAATAAACCAATGACAGACTGGGTGGAACACCATGAACAGAAGAATGGTTTAATCGATTGTCGATGAGAACACAAGCAGTTGGTAGATGAGAAGAGGACGGAAGGGTGACAGGAGGGGTAGGAGACACACACCAGGGGTTCATCCATTGCCCTGTTGAGTCTGGCCACAGAGTAGGCCCTAATGTCCCTGTGATAGGTCCTGCCAACCTCGCTCAGCCTGCCCTCGCTCTGGAACCTGCGTTGGGGACGGTGATGGTGCGGATGATAGTGGTAATGGTGGTATGACTCCCGCATGCTCCTCGTCTCTGGAATGGAATCCAGGATATCCTCCTCCACGCTGCACTGCCGGGTCAGTGTCCTTTTCCTGCCAGCAGCCAGAGCACGTCTCTCCACAGGTCCCTCGCTGTGGATCACCCGCATGTTGGGGCCAGAACCCACCCGCAGCGGGCTGCCCCCCGTGTACGAGTGGTAGCTTCCACGGTAGCCAAGCGAGCCCTCCTCCTCACTCCCGCAGTCTAGTCCACTGTCCGGGCTCTTGGTGTTCTGCCTGCTACTGCTGCTGCTCCAGCACGATGGCCGGTCCTCTATGGAGCTGTAGCGCGGAGAAGAGCGCTGCCTCTGCAGCCTGCGGATGCTCTTGCTAGGGGAGAGGTGGTTCGGCTGCCGTGAATCCCGTTGGTAGGGCCGTGGGCTCCTGCAAGGAGTGCCTGGACAGGCTTCCTCGAAACGCAGACGCTGACCCATGACCTCCACCCCGGTGTCGGGTTCCTCCTCGGCAACTTCCGGGATGCTGTGGAGCCGCTTGTGGGAGCGCAAGGAGCGCTGTCGTACCACTTCCCGCTGCAGGTCCCAACTGTCCCGGTCCACCGCCAGGTCTTGTCTCCTGTAATATGCCTTTTAGAAGCCGGAGAGGATGATGGACGAAGGAGGAGCCAAAGTTTCAGTTAGATTTGGACGTATTTCAATTAGTTAAAATCGGGATTGTTTTTGGCGGGTTTTGTTTGATGGTGTTAGAACAGGCAGAGAAGATAAAACAGTGTGCAAATAGAGAACAAAATGGGAAAAGAAAGACAAAATAAACACAGAATTAGTTATCGGAGGTCATGGTCGAATGTAGGGCATGCAGTCTCATTCCATGACGGACATGACATGCGACGGGAGGGAATCTGTTGAAGGAAATTGTCAGGAAATGCAAACCGTACAGAAAATGAGAACTGGAGAGTATCACATATGCAGGGCTCATTGAGACAATCCACTAACAAAGCACAGTCCAACAACAACAACAACAAAACTACAGATGAGAATTCAGAACACAGAACATTAAGAAATTATTAACAGGCAATCAAAGGATCAAGGCTAAAGTATCTAAGGACTTTACATAAAAAAAATAAAAAATAAAATAACAAAATGGAGATTCATCTGCCAAGCAACAAGTGAATTGTGTTCAAAAGTAGACCAGTAACCTGGAATGGAAATTAAAAAAATATTAATAAAAAGACAAATCTTTTCTAATCATTTCAAATTATGTATGAAAACCGTAATCGTTGGTTTTAAATTTGTACATCCCGATACATGTAGAATATATTTTTAGAATAAGAGGAGATAGCTACAACAGCATATTGTTAAAAAATATTGTTTTTAGTATTTAAGTTTGACACTACTGCAGATACAGTTTTCTGTATCATACTAAACTGTAGATGTCTGCAGTTGGAAGCAAACCATATCCCAAAAAGCAGAATATATTGTAGCCTTTATAAGGTGTTAGTTTTCATACCACAATCCCAATGGCTGCTCAGGTCTCCAAAAAGATAACTCAAAACAAAAATGACAAAAACGGAAATATAATATACCATTTATTACTTCATATATTCAATACATCATGTATTTTTGCAACCCTTTCTGTATAATACTTATTCATAAATATCTTTTTAAAATAAATCTTAACAGTAAACATCGTTCATGAAGAAACAGATATTCACAAAACTGTCAAAATTACACTGAGAAAAGTAAAACTTAACAGAAGTGTAACCATGAGACAAACATAACCAAAAGTGAATAACTGTTTCATTTAAGCAGACTTTACTTAAATGAGATTCCCAAAATGCCCTTGGAATGATATGTGCATTTTTCACCAGATCAACTAGGAGCTAATTTGACACTTTCAATTTATGTGATACTTATACAGAACAGCACAAAAAACTGTCTTTATTTAATAATAATCACAAACACATTAAAACCATGGCGTTACATTCCATGAAGTAAACACTTCAGGCATAGCAAACAGATACACACTGTATATATCTGCACATATGTGATTGTCATATGCAATAAATCTAAGAATCTGCTAAATAATCCTGGCAATTCCAAGTAACAAGAGCCACTTCTACTATATCTTCTACTAATCCAGATCGATTTCGATCAGATGCATATTGATGCAATACTTAAAACTGAACAACAGAGTTGGCAACATCTGGAGAGTGTAAAGCATATTCAGACCGTTTTCTCATGCATTGCGTGTGCAGCCTCAGGTTAAGCCATTCAGATGTATCGAGCTTTATATGACTGGACAGGCTTATACAAAGCTGTCTAAATGACTGGATGGTGTCGAAGTTCGGTAGTGCAAAGCAACACGCTTTTAGGACTGAGGAGAGACTGAGGATGGGGTGACCTGTTAAGATCCTGCCGCTCAAGCTTTGTGTACAACATCAAAGGTCTAACACCACGTGTTTTATATTCACCATCACAAAAACACACAAAAAAACCCAGCGCTAGTCACATTCAGGACAAATCCACTGAGTTACTTTATAACAAAATATACTCTTACCTCTAAAGATGACCTTAACTGAACTGCAGTTGGCCTTTCAAGCCTATTCTATAAGGTTGAAGTGCCAATAATCTAGTACCACTCCTTGGGAGGAGCCCTAGAGAATACGGCATACTCTATCCCCCTTCGTCTGTCCCAGCCTCTAGCCTGCGGCCCTGTGGCCCACGCCCAAGACAGACGGCGGCCGGAAGGGTGTCTGTTCCATACCTTTAATGTGTTGTGTGAGTTGATGCTGCGCCTGCGCCCTTCTTCCAGCTGCATCTCCGAGTACAGCTCCTCCTCATCCTCCTCCATGATGTCAGACAGATCGGAGCCCCGACTGCTCTCGGTGTAGTACTCTTCACTTTGGCTATATTGAAGATGCTGGAGGTACAGACATGGAAATCTTCATGATTTCACACTTTTTCACTACTTGTTTTGTTATTTGCACATTCTTGCTATTTTATTATTAAAAAAACAGCACAAAAAAACATTAGGCCCATATATGGAGGCTTATTTGGCCAACATGTAAAAATGAATGCATGTCACATTTTAGCTCATGTTTTATACTTGCCCTGTCAATATTTTTATTTGCCAGATTAGTAAATACACACAAATACTCTCTCTCTCTCTCTCTCTCGTGCGTATGCGTGGGCGTGGGCGTTTGTGGAGCGAGCGGAGCGTGGCTGTGAGATTGATTGTGGAATCTTTGTTTTCAAACTTATTTTTTTTCTCCCACTTTTTTCTTTTTTCCCCTCGCTGTTTAGTTAACAAATAGTAAAAACAAAAGGTTTTTGTTCTGGTGGTGCGGTCTTTCAGACGCCGGAATGGCGTCTGTTCCCGTGCAAGGAACGCCAACTCTGTCACTCCGGAATGGTTGTAAGTGTGTACCAGAGGCCGGGGTGACAGTGGAAGAGCTGCTTTTAGTTATAGGAGAGCAAGTGGGGTTTGATAATATCATTTCTGCTTCGCGGATGAACAAGGCTGTCGTTGTGTTTTTTAAAATCAGACTCTCATGTTAACCAGTTGACTGTGAGCGGAATATGGGTAAGGGAAGCGTTTGTTACGATAACCCCGCTATCCGCTCCAGCAACCAAGATCATCATTTCAAATGTTCCGCCGTTTATAACTAACGAGACTATCACGAAAGAACTGCAGAGGTTTGGAAAGATCACCAGCCCTGTAAGAATGATTCCGCTTGGATGTAAAAATAATGCGCTTAAACACGTCCTCTCGTTTAGACGCCAAGTCTTTATGTTTTTGAATTCGCCGGATCGTACGTTAGAGGTCTCTTTCCGTGTTAATCACGGGGAGAATTCATACATGGTTTACGCTAGCACTGAGAACCTAAAGTGCTATGAATGCGGAGTCTTGGGTCACAAACGTTTTGCATGTCCGCATAAAGATGACCAACGTGCATCTACTTCTCGTGAGGATGTAAATGATACAGATCAGCGAAAGAGTGAAAGTGAAGAACAGGGAACTGAAGAGCAGGATGAAGGGCCTACAGAGGAGGGGAAGATACAGGAGGTGAGTGAAATGAATGTATGTGCTGTGAGTGTGGAGCAAGCTGGATGTAGTTCTGTCCCTGATAAACATGGAGATGTGACAGATGGGATTGAAAAGAGAGAGGCACAGAGTGGTGTGGAAAATGTGTGTGAAGTTAAGGATGTGGCACAGGCTGACAACTTAGAGGAAAATATGGTTGAGGAGGTGGATAGTTTATCCCAGTATACAGATGATGGAGTAGATGAGGAACAGTGGACTGAGGGCTTGAGAGGAACGGATCAAGATTTGTACACTGTTGAAGAAATTAATGCATTTCTGGATAAAACTAAAGGTAAAGCTGGTGTTGAAGTAAGTCATTATTTTCCTGATATTGAGAAATTTACTGCTTCAGTGATGTGGGCTAGGAAGGTGAATAGCATTGATGAGCTCTCACAACAGAAGCGGTATCGTCTAAAAAAACATCTTACTGGCCTTAGACAAGGCAAAAAGACAGGGAAAGCGAGGGGAAAAACGAAATCTTAATGGCTTTTAACATTTCTATGTCTTTCTGTTCTTTCCTCTTCTTTTTCCCTTTGCTTATGGAGATCTTGCGGGTGGGATCAATTAATGTAAATGGAATGAGGGATGGAAAGAAAATGAGTTTACTATCAGAAATAATTCGATTGAAAGATTTGAGTGTGGTTTTTTTGCAAGAAACCCATAGTAATCAAAATAATGAGGCTGATTGGGGTTTGTGGTGGGAAGGTGAAAGAATTCTTAGTCATGGGACTAATGTAAGTGCAGGAGTAGCTGTGCTTTTTTCCCCTGTTCTCAAAACAAAAATATTATCAGAACATGAAGTGGTACCAGGGAGATTATTGGCTGTAAGAGCTGAGATTAGAAATTTGAAATTTTTGTTTGTAAACATCTACGCTCCTAATATAGGAGAAGACAGAGTACAGTTTTTTATTAAACTAGAGCACTTTTTAAAACAGCAGCAGGATGGTGATGTTATTGTACTAGGTGGAGATTGGAACTGCACTTTAGACTCTACACAAGATAGGATTGGAGAAGAACCTCATCCAAAGTCAAGTATATCTTTAGCTAATATTATAAACAATTTTAAATTCTCAGATGTATGGAGAGAACAAAATTCATCAGTACGGCAGTATACATGGATGAAAGTCGGTAATGGAAGTGTTTCTGCTGCACGTTTGGATAGATTTTATATATCACACAATATGAGAAATATGATTGTTAATACAGCCATCACCCCAATAGTTTTTTCTGACCATAAGCTTATTACAGTTGAGTATATACTAACTGAAAGAAAGCATAGGAGTTATTACTGGCATTTCAATGCCAAACTCTTGGATGATAAGCTTTTTTGTGAGAATTTTAAATGTTTTTGGGAGGCTTGGAAAAGTGAAAAGTGTACCTATGAAAGTGTTATTCAATGGTGGGAAGTCGGCAAAGTGCACATTAGAGGGTTCTGCCAACAATATACATCTCATTCCTCTTTAGTTCTGAAAAAGACTTTGGAGTGGTTGGAAAAGGAAATCATGGACATTGAAAAGAAAATGAATGATACTGATGCTGGGAATCTACAAGATCTATGGATTGAAAAGAAAAATCAGCTAAGCTCCTTTTTAAATGAGAAAGTAAAAGGAGCACTTGTAAGAAGCCGTTTTGCAACGATAAGAGATATGGACGGACCTTCTTCTTATTTTTTTAATTTGGAGCGAAAAGCAGGTCAAGAAAAGCAGATGTACATTTTAAAGGACAACAATGGACATAATACTTCAGACCCTATAGTGATGCGGAAACTTGCTGTGGAATTTTATTCTAATCTGTATGATGATGACGACTCCGATGAACAGTGCAGAAATCAACTGTTTCAAGATCTTCCTGTTTTAACATTGGAACACAGACAATCTTTAGACACTGAAATCACTTTTGAAGAGCTCACTGATGCTGTTATGGGACTTTCCTCAGGACGTACCCCAGGACTGGATGGACTACCTGCTGAATTTTATAAGTTTTTTTGGAATGTTATTGGTGCTGATTATTTTGAGGTAATCAAAAAATGTATCATAGAAGCTGTGCTTCCTCTGAGTTGTCAGCGGGCAGTTCTTACACTTCTCCCTAAAAAGGGTGACCTGACATTTTTAAAGAACTGGAGACCTGTAGCAATCTTAGGTTCCGATTATAAAATTTTTTCAAAATGTTTGGCCAATAGGGTAAATAATGTACTGCATACAATAATACATAAAGATCAGTCATATTGTATAAAAAATAGATCGATACAAGATAACTTACATCTGGTACGGGACATTTTTGACTTTGCCTCTTACAGTAAAACTAATATAGGTTTTCTGTCTTTAGACCAAGAAAAAGCTTTTGACAGAGTTAATCATCTTTTTCTTTTTGATACCTTAAAAGCTTTTGGTTTTGGAGACATTTTTATCTCCAAAATAAAACTACTGTATGCTGGAGCCACATGCATGATTAAAATGGCTGGTGGCCTCAGTATTCCTGTGAAAGTAAAACGAGGAATTCGGCAAGGCTGTCCTATCTCCGGTCAGTTGTATAGTATAGCCATAGAACCTTTACTATGCAGACTGAGAAGACAGCTGACAGGTCTACAGGTCAATACATTGGATTTTAAGTGTCCTATCAAGCTCTCTGCATATGCGGATGACGTCACAGTTTTAATCCGTAATCAAAATGATGTTGAGTGTGTAAAGTTGGCTTTGGAATGTTATGGGAATGCGTCTTCAGCCAAAGTTAACTGGCAAAAATGTGATGCTTTGTGGTGTGGCCAAGATTTTATTAGTCCATCATTACCTGGTGGATTGAAGTGGGGGAGAGAAGGGTTTAAATATTTAGGTGTTTTTCTAGGGACAGATAAATATAAAAATAAAAATTGGGAAGGACTGGTGGAAAAAGTGTGTGCTCGGTTGTCTCACTGGAAATGGTTGCTGCCCCAGCTGTCCTATAGGGGGAGAACCCTGGTCTGTAATAACCTGATCGCATCATCGTTGTGGCATAAAATGATGATTTTAGAGCCTCCGGAAGACCTGGTAAGAAGAATTCAAAAGTGCCTGGTGGATTTCTTCTGGTCAGGACAACATTGGCTGAAGGCACCAGTGCTCTATCTGCCAACACAGGAAGGAGGACAAGGGTTGGTGGACATTAAATCCAGAGTCAGAGCTTTTAGACTTCAGGCGGCTCAGAGACTCCTGTATGATGAAGATGTAAGCTGGACTGGGACAGCCTGTGCCCTTTTGAAGAGAGCAGGAAATATGGGATTAGACCGACATCTGTTTCTGATGGACACTGAAAAGCTAAACCTGACAGGATTGACAACTTTTTACAGATCAATGTTATATATATGGAATTGTTTCAGTTTCTCTCGAGAACCAAATGGTGTGAAGGGGCTATGGCTGAAAGAAGAACCACTGTTTTTTAATGCATCACTGGATCTAGATGCTTTTAAATCAGGATCCCTCAGAAAAATGCTGTGGACTGCAAATATGACCAAAATTGGACATTTTGTTTCTGAAAAAGGATGGATTTCTGCTGAACATTTGGCTTTAAAACTGGGTATTAGATCAGTCCGAGTGGCAGACAGACTGTTGAATCAAATCTTTGAGTTTTTACCACCCGATTATAGACTGTTATTAGAGACACCGGCTGAAGAGGAAGAGCTTCCTGTCTTCCCGGACCTAATTTTTTCTGCTGATTTTAGAACATGGGAAGAAATGGAAAATGGTCTGCTTTCTTTTAAGACACCCCAGCCGGGACTTTTTAGACTTGCTGGAAAGAAAGATCTTTATGGATTGTGTGTAAAGGTATCTCATCTTCTTCAACTTCAGAATGTGAAGGAGTCGAAGTGGCAGGAGTTTTTTGGGTCAGGTGTTTCCCCTAAAGGCTGCTGGAGGACCTTGTACAAACCTCCTATTGAGAAAAGAACTGGAGACTTACAATGGAGGATTGTGCATGGTATAATAGCCACAAACAGACACAGAGCACACCTCGATCCACAAGTCCAGGAGGGCTGTCCTTTTTGTGGAACTCAAGAAACTGTTTTCCACTTTTTCTTTAATTGTGAAAGATTACAACCAATATTAGATAAAATTGAAGAGTGGTGTCAAGCTCTAGGGGAAGTATTCACACCTGAAAGGTTTATTTTTGGCCCAAAATATAGCAAAAGTAAAATGAGGAGTCATGTTCTATTAAACTTTTTATTTGGGCAAGCAAAGATGGCTATATGGTTGTCAAGGAAAAGTAAACTAAACGAAAAGGGATCAACTGATGCTATTTTAATATTGAGGGGATTAATAAAATCCCGTATTAGTATAGAGTATAGCTATTATAAGTTGATAAATGATCTGCAGATGTTTAAATATAAATGGGAAGTTAATCAATGCATTTGTGAAGTTGACTCTGATGAAGTTTTGATTTTTTATGTTTGAGGAATGTTTGTTTTAATATGCTGTCAAAAAAAAAAAAAAAAAAAAAAAAAATTGATGGCAATTTATAATTTTTAAACTTTTTTTTTGTAATAAAGAGACCTTAAAAGTCGAAGTCTGTATATCTCTCTCTCTCTCTCTCTCTCTCTCTCTCTCACACACACACACACACACCCACAAACACAGCAATATTTTTTAGTGATTTCTTTTGCCATTATTTTGTCATTTTGTGATTTCTTTGTCATTTGTAGCAATATTTGTTTGTGTCTGGATTTAGTTTTGCATTTTTCATTATTTATGTTAAAGTTAAAGGTCCTGTTTTTCGAGCTTTTTTGAAGCTTTGATTGTGTTTACAGTGTGCAATATAACGTGTTCATGTTTTGCGTGTAAAAAAACACAGTATTTTTCACACAATTCACGAAGAAGGGGACCTTTAAGTTACAAAGTATAGTTAGAACAAACAATTTGACATATATAAGAAAAGAAAATTTTTTTTTACACCCCATCAATTGTTTTATTTTTTTATTTTTTTTACATTTTAGGACATACAGATATTGGCCTGGCATTTCACCAGTGTTAATTCATTAATTCTATATAATACCAACATTATACTATGAGTGATATAATATAATGTCATGCTTGGCATGCACATATTGTTTATTTGTAAAGCATAAATAAACAGAAATGCCCATTACTTGTGTTGGAAAAAACGGTTGTCCTGACCCAAAACTCCCTTGAAAAGTTTTCTTGTGCAGTACAAAAAGATTGCTGTTTCTTAGACTCACTTGTCTACCCAGCTCAGAACCTCTGAGAAACTCGTCCACAGAAGCTCCTCTTCGCCTGGCGTGAGGGGAATCGTACCCGTCCTCCTCCTCGTCTGAGTTTAATGAATGCAGAGCGTTACCTCTCTCGCTAAAGATGTTCCTCCTCTCCACCTGAAACAGAGCATGCACATGGATATTCTGTCATGCTGCTTAAAAGCATGCCAGCAACCATCTTGATCATCATCTACCTCATTTAACACAGCAAGCCAGTGGACTCACCCTGCTGTTCGGGGCGCTCCTCTGCGCCACCTGGCGGGCCATAGCACGAGCCACTGTGTTGGGAATGGGCACTCCCTGAGGTTGAGGCAAGATCCTCTGAGGGGAGGGTGAGCGTCGGCCCTCTACGTGAGGGGGCTCCAGCATGTGTCCCGGGTGTGAAGGGGGCGGTAGGGGTGACGGAGCCCGTGGATGCGGCTCCCAGGGCTGCCCCATTTGCCTGCCCATCTCTGGCTCTTTGGCATGGGGGTCTCTGGCACTTGGTAGAGCTTGGGCTTAGACATTGGGTATGGGGAGGGAGAAGGGTGGATGTGGGGGTGCGAGGGTGGTGGATGAGGGTGGGATGGCGGGACGGAGTGGGGCTGGACGTGCGGTTGTGGATGGCTTGGGGGGTAGGCTTGTGGGTAGGGAGGCGGCTGAGGTGGGTGTCCATGGGAGTGAGGCACCAGGAGGCTGTGTGGAATGGCAGCCACGGGAGAGTCCTGTGACTCTCCTTGTGCTGATATTGTCCTCACAACGACCTCACGCGCTTCCAGACACTGGATACGGTTCAGTTCCACCGTAACGAAATCTGCTGTGGGGTACATTATCTCTGCTATCTAAAAACAAACAAACAAAAGGAATGCGGGGTAAACAAATGTGCCTCGAAAACAATGAGTGTTTCCCGCTGATATAGTCAGGCAGTTATTCAGATTTGTACTTGATCTGTTTTTTTGTTGTTGTTGTTTTTTTTTTAATTAGCCCCATCATAAAAAATGATATATAAAAAAAGCTATATATTTTGTGTTAACAATAAATACATTCAATTACTTTAAAAAATAATTATAAATATATAATGCATACATCAATGTAAAATAAATATAAAATAATCTACCTAATGAAATAAAATATTTTAGTACATATTTTATTTTTAATTAATATCTATTTTAAAATAATTTACATACATGCAATAATTAACAGTATTTTATTTGCAATAACAGCTGGAAATTACACAGCTATAGTTTAATTCTGTAACATAAATAAACTCATAAACACACTTTTGTTAGAAAACAGAAGCATATGGTGATTTGTTTATAATTTTACGCAACCATCACAGATGATATTTGTCAGATTATAACAAGTAATTCTCACATTTGACAAATGTTAGACAGCTAGATGCTTATTGCATCATAGAAAGCCAGGCACAAAAACACATTAGATTTTATGAATGTCAAACAAGGCGACGAAAACTCCTCACACTGGTCCTGGATCAGCTAGACATAGTTATTGTTAAGATCGGCATCATAAGATCTTAAACCTACTGGTACATAAAAAAACATCTCAGAAATAAAATACATTTGTATATATGATACATAAATAACTGTACTGTTTGTTTTTTTGTCTCACGAAAAGAGGTCAACATTATTTTCAAATATATTTTTGTCAGATTATCCAAAATGACTTACATAAACCCCTGCATTATACAACACAAGGAAAACATTTGCCATGCAATGACAAGCGATCACCTGATGGCGCCAGTGAGCAGAATAAAACAAAAATGTGAACTAGCATAATATGTTTAAAAAGGCTCAAAGCTGATAGCACCTTTAATTAGCAGGGCCCACTCCTAATTGCAAATCAGTAGCTGTTATGCACAAACGGCATGATGATAGTAAGAACTGGCAACATCACTTCACCTTTTGACCTTTAGTGCAGACTATGTATCCGATTACATTGGCTCCATTGGAAGTGCCGGTAGGAGTGAGGGGAGGAGGCTTCCAACGGATCTGTAAGACACCAGGTGTCTGTCCCATCTGAACCTGCACATCCTGAGGAGGTAAAGGAGGACCTAAACAAAAAAGAGTAGCTTTGTGAGTTTGTTACACTGTATCGTGATTAAGGCAAATCTGTGTAGGTCTGCTGTTGTGTTTGTAGCTGTTTTCAGAAACACGTGCATGCTTGTGCTTGAAAATATGATGTATGTGTAATGGGCATGTAAATGTGCGTGTGGGTGGTGCGCTTTACAGCCGTAAGGGACGCCCGCTGTTCATAGACTATCACAGTGTATTTGCTTATGTCAGCACTCTGAATTTATGTGGGCTGATTTGTCTTAATCATACTGAGTGTTTTATGTGGCTGCCAGCAATGGACCGCACCATCTCAGAACCTAAAACACACAATGCTCTGTTATCATTTCAGCTGTTTAACAGGCATCATTCATCTCCTCTCTCGCTTTGTTTTAATTCAAAACATTTAAATGTGTTGCAACTGGTTATCAGATGGGATTTGTTAGGCATGGGTACCGATACAAAGTTTGAATCAATTCTGATTCACTCTAAATTTGTTTAGATCTGATTCTAATTTGGATTCAGTTCCAATTCATTTGCATAGATTTCATTTACAATGTCCATTTTGTTTACACATTCTGCCATACAGAAAGACATTTTCTCTTTGCTATAAATTACACACAGCAGTTTCAGACTTATTCAAATCAGCAACTTGTCAAAACAAAATGACTCAAAAGTCAATAATTTTGGGAATCTGCTCATCAGAGTCATTTGTTTGTGAACCTGAATACTTGGCTCATGCTGTATGTTTTTGATTTGTAAAAAAAAAACAGCTCATAAGATTAATTTGCTCATGAATCTGGCTTCTCTGGTCGTACTGTAAGTTTTTGATTCACTAAAATGTATTGGATCATAAGAGTAATTTATTTCAGGTACTCAGGTTGCAATATACAGTACGTTTTTGATTGGCTAAACAGTACTGGTTCATAAAAACTATTTGTATCTTGTTTTTGCATGCAGCATGGGACATGTCTTTGCGAAGACCATGAGAACCAGACATGTCCTGTACACAGACCCTATGGCCAGCTTCGACTCTCTTCACCAAACTCTGGTGTAATGTACAGTATCCCGATCTTCAAGAAGAAGAAACTGTATTAATATTCCTGACAAAAAATATAATTCCACAATCTTGTGATTCAGCCACATCATGTTTCTTCATCTAACCAGAGAAGAACTGGCCCCCCAACTAAGCCTTTAGGTTTTAACACCATTTCTGTCACCGATGGAGTTTGGGTTCCTTGCCCCTGACTCCCTTTTTGGGTTGCTTAGTTGGGGACACTGGCACTATTATTGACTTGACTGCACAGACTCTATTGGATGAGAAATGAATTAAGGTGATTGATGACATCACACTTTTCTCCAGGGCAACTTTAGAGATGGACTAATCTCATTCCATAACTGATGGACTTTACACAGCTATTGAAACCAAACTGAATCAACAATGAACTGAATACAACAGAATTGAATTTGCATCATTGAATGGTCATGTTTATCACTGTAAAGTTGTACCAAGAGCTACATAGAAAGGTCAATCTCACCATTATTTCTTGTAAATGAGGCCACTATCATTGAACGTGGACAAGTGTGAAAATGATTTGGCTCTAAGATCTAGGCCCAAACATTTTGGAGAAATAATCAAATTTGGTTAAATTTAAACAGCATTTAATTGTGTTTTAGAGATGCCATTTCATGTCTTATATACTAAAAAACTAATTAAAACAATGTATACTGTTTCCGAGTGACCAACAATCAATCAAGACAAGCCATCCTGATGTCAGAAAGCAGGTTCTCCTGTTGCAGGTTTGAACTCTTTGATGGATCACACTAATCCACACTGATCACTTTTCTGCCCACCACTTGACAGATCATCGGGGGAGCACTTAATCAATAGACACCCCTCACTGATCAGAGCCCAAGGGCTGCTCGGGGTGCTCATCGGTCCAGAGACGTCAGTGCCTGTGGAAAGACAGTGGAGCTAAAAGTGGATCATGTAATTTGTGAAGTTGATCCAGAGGAACTGGATCAATGCTCTGTAATTGAAAACAGCTCAAAGGCTGTCTTTATCTGATCAGGCCTTCATTTAAGGTTGGCACTGCATGGCTAAACGCCTGCAGATGGGTGCCACATAATAAAAGCCTGCACTGTTAGTCCGCAGGGAAGCCTGCTGATGGGCTAACATTGCCCAGTATGTATAACACAGTCTGTAGGAGGGGAACACAATGTGAGCTAGACTAGACCGAGGGTTCATTTATCTCAAGATGTCAAGATGCCCTGAGACATGCACTCCACTGTGCTGGAAATTTGATAATCTTGAGCAGGTCCATCCGATCATGAGCAGCCTTCCCTATCAATTAAAAGTATCTATTAAAAAAATAAAAAGGCACTATGGGATAAAAAATATTCCTGTTAACACATCAATGACTTCCATTTTTTTTCATTCTTTAAAAAAATAAAAAATAAAAGCAATTTGGGTGCACAAAGTGATCATAGATGTTGCATCATATACATCACCTTCCAGCTAAACTGGGTTGAATTGTTTTTCACATTTTACTTTTTAAACGCTACCGGCTCTTTAAAAAATGGGGTGGGATGACCCGCTTCTGTTTCAGTTTAAATGACTTCAACAAATAGGCACTTTCCCACATGGCACCCTTAACTCTTGCGATCTTCCTCTGAGTCCACACTTCTGTGACTTACATGTAACATGTACTACTCGGTCATTGCAAACCGAGTCCTAAATTCTTTAAAAAAAAAAAATTACCTCACATTGAGTCAATCACGTTCACACACTGCCTCCGAAACTTTCATCTGTCATTCAAAATTTAGATCAGCTTCGGTTTTCTGCGTTTTCGCATCCATAGCAAGCATTTTGATAGGAAAGGATGACAAATATGAAAAAAAAACTAAAAAAGTCAGTTTGCAAGGACATTAAGTTCGTTAGACCACAAGTGCACATGAAGTGTTGCATTTGGAACGGGAACATAGAACAAAGCTGCGTGTTTCAAAGCACTTCGGTGGACCTTTAAAGTCCATGTGATCCAGAAGTTGCTGCCGACTTTATTTCAGTGTAGAGAAGAATTTCCAGCTGATATTGAATTAAAATGTTTATTCATCAAGGATGCATTAAACTGATCAAAAGTGACAGACATTTATACACTCTTGAAGTATGAATACTTCATTAAGTATCAAACTAATGATGTATGAAGTGTGATTTTTGAGATATTAAAAGCATCTTTGGGTCTCTCCACGCACCAAACAGAACATTAGGGTTCATTAGCATTAACCCTATATAGCCTATAGCAATAAAAACTGCAACTGTTAATGATCACAGGCTCTGCTGACAGTCACGGCACGGCAGGAGACAGCCGTAATAATGCTGACAGCCTTTCATTTCCTCCCTGGACAATGGCTGTCACACTCAGGATGAGACGGAAGAATGAGCTGGCTCTGAAAGCATCCTCATAGGCACGTCTGCTCTGCTTCTTGGCATTGCAATGAGAGCCTATACGTCTATGAGTGTGTGTGCCGGTGTGAAATAATGTGGGAGACAGTAAAAAACAAGCAAGCGAGGACTCCCTCAGAAGCAGAATACTGGGCATCCCCCTCCGCCCTCCCCTTTCTCACATCCTCTCTGATTTTTCCTCTTTTCATCTTCAGTCGCTCCTCTTCCCTACTGCGGCAAATGCTCTACCCATTTCCATTCATCACGCATTCATTCATTTCCTTCGCTCTCATTCGTCTGTACTCCAAAGCAAGGCATCTTCAGGGTCCGCTGGGAACAGCGTTGAGAGATGAAGAAAAGCAAAACGCAAAACGGTTGATCAACATCTCAGGTAGATGTCTGTGTAATAGGTGATATTTGAAAACCAGAGCCGACAGCTCTTCGTTTATACGCTAACGTGCCATAGGCTTCTTTTAATGAAGGCAGCTTGTGCTTGTCTACAGTCTCTCTAGGGTAGGAAGCTCATTATGGAGCACTAAACTTCCAGTCTCCTCCTTTAGCAGGGCAAATTGATGAATAGGAACTGCATAGCACACATCAAGGTTACATGCTTAATGTTAACTGTTATCTGGCACTAGGAACTCCCACAAAAAACTGACAACTTGTATGATATAAAGTAGCAAGGATGCTTTCTCTGAGGAAGCATAGTCTTTGAAATATTTGGATGAGAATTATAATTGGACAAGGATTATGACTGGAGATCTCGTAGGAGTTGGTAGATACAAAGACAGACTTGTTCCCTTGAAGTCAAATTTTTTCAGACTCTCCTCTGGGTAGAGATCTATTAATAATTGGCCCTTAAAAGTTAAAAAAGTGAAACATTTCTTGACGTGGGTGGTATTGGGGGCTTAATTACATCCATAACAAGAACACCAATACGTGTGTTTTAATCTTAAAGCATTAGCCTTATTAGGCTTTCTTTCAGTTTTAGTCCCTGTCATGATCAAAATGTGTGATTGATATTTTAGTTGGGTATGGTACAATATTTTGCTAATTTTGAAGTACCAACAATTATAATTCTTGAGATATCATGCCCTAAAAACATGGCATCGCTGTCATTTTTTGGCTTGAAAATAATTATGGGGCTAAAAAAATATGTAAAATCTGCAAGGAAACTAGCCCATGGAATTAATTAAACAGCAACTAAGGTTGAGCCGATAGACGATGTCATGACAACCCCAACCCCCCCACCCCCCAACACACCTTTTTGAATGCAAGAAGCTTTTAGTTTCACTATCTCTTTCGAGATTCACAATTGCACGTACTCTATTTATACAATGGAGTAGCAATACTTACACACTTTTTACAAGATTATACATTTGTCAGTGGTACTGAGGATCTGCAAATCATTCGCCACCGTCCTCAGTCATCTCTCCTTACACAGTGTCTACACCGGACGTGAAAGTTGTCGTGTGGTGCCGCACTGCATCAGCTAAAGACTGTCTACACTGTCTGCACTTCACTCTAGACATCGTCCGATTCCAAATTTGTAGACATCACCCAACCCTAACAGCAACTAGAAAACACCTAGCAAAAACTATTCAGAACACCATAGCAATCACATTGCGCTAACAACCATTTAGAAGGAGAACATTTGTGCAACCACATAGCAATGGCCTACCAACCACACACAACATCCTGGCATGATGGGGACAAGTTTTGCACAGGTCTTAAAAGGGCATAGTAATCGTAATAAAGGAGTGATAACTGCCAATTTAGTGTGATCATTTAAAATGAAACGTTACAGGTTGTTCATATGTTCTCCAAGGCTATATGTATTTTATCCCCCCACCCATAATAATAATAATACAAAAAAACTGTATTAAAAAACATTACAATTTACAATAACAGGTTTCTATTTTAATATATTTTAAAATCGAATTTATGTCATGGCAACAACAAATTTTCATCAGTCTTTACTCCAATCTTCAGTGTCACATGATCCATCAGAAATATTTCAGATATGCTTGGTGATAAAGAAACATTTCTTCTTTTATATATATATATTTGATAATAAGTATTAATAATGACCCCTGATTTGTAAGTTCTGTAATAAGAAATATTCCTACCACTGGAGTAATTCAGTCTTGAAGTACCATCTTGTTTTTGCAAGAACGCATGTTGAGCTATGACACAACAAAATATTATGCAATAAATCAGACTGAATATTGAATTGACTGACAGCCCTGCTGATAACCAGATCTCAAATCACTATAATACGAAACTGCGATGAGTGTGCTTTCAGTGTTGACCCACCGGCTGGCTGAGTGCAGAACTCCACTGAGACCTCCTTCTTCTCCCTCTGCTCAAGGGGAAGCTGCCAGGGCATCTGATGGGGCCGGGCCACCACCCGTATCTTATACACCGTCATGGGCTTCAGATTGTAGAAGTGGTACTTGTACCCTCCAGGCTTCACAACATCATACTCCACGTCATTCAGGAAGATCATGTGGCTGTAGTTGCTGTTGCTTGGCATCCAGGTGAGCTCAGCTGATACTTGCGTGATGTTCTCCACACGAAGGTAATAGGGCGCCACCACCACATCTTTCCCCACCAGCAGTGTGCAGCGCAGTGGATCGGAGAGCCCCCGCTCCGTCACACTCTGGATGGAGATGCGGTGCGTACAGGAGGCCAGATTCAGCTTCTCGATCAAAGACTTGGTGCGGCCGCCGAAGGGCACACTCATGCGTACCTCCTGATCCACCAGCACATTGTAGCCACTGATGGGCGTCCACCCGGGCAGCACCACCGGAGGGTCCCAGCTTATGATAACGCTCTTGGCCAGCTGCTTGATCAAGGTAATACGGCGGGGGTAAGGCACGATGTCTTCTCCGATCTCGTCGATGTTCACGTCCAGCGTGCCTGTGCCATTACTGCAGGGTCCCAGATAATCCATGCCCAGCCCCATGCTCATGCCCAAGCTGCTCACCCCACTGCTGCTGCTAGTGCCCGTCCCAGTGCCCGAGCCCAGGGTGTCCAGCTTCTCTGAGAGCAGCGTGCTGAGTGTACTCACGGCACTGCTGGGCATGGAGGCGGGGCTGTGGTTGAGGTAGGACGTTTCCTTGATGCGGTCCAAGAGAGGAGCCGACGGGAGTTCCTCATCCTGGACAAAGTCCACAAAGTTGGAGGGAACGAGACCCTGCTGTCCGTCCAACAACTCACCTGGAGAACAGAAAAGGGTCCCGAGTGATGAATAGGAGCATGAACAATTGCTGCTGAAAATTCAGCTTTGCCATAAAAGGAATAAATTACATTCTAAATTATATTCAAATAAACTGTTATTTAAAACTTTGATAATACGAGTTTACTGTATTTTTAATTAAATAAATGTGGCCTTGTTGAACATAAGAGACTACTTTCAAAAATGTTAATAAAAATAAAAATAAAAAATCTGACTGAAGCCAAACTTTTGAAGCTCTAAAGCAGTTCTGTAATATGACATACCCTCATAGAAGCCGTCCTCATCCATGGTCCCATAAACATACAGGTACTTCCCAGCCACCAGGGGGAGCTCTGCTTCAGGATGATCATTGGGGCCATCGTAAGGGTTATAACTGCAGGGAGGACATGCTGAATTTAGTTCATGGACTTCATTATTATTAATATTAATCCCTACATTAATATGTATATTCTGGATTAAAACAAACAAAACAAACAAAACTAAGGAAAAGTCCATTTAAAAAAAAATGTAAATATAGAGTTAGCACAAAATGCTGACATTGCTAGGCCATCTGTAGGCTGACTGAAAACGTTAAACACTGAAGCTCTGTACTTGGTTTGTTCAAACATACCAACCAGCCTTATATAATGGTGTCAATCCCATTTGAAATAATCTTTCATTATTTCTGGGATACAATCTTAGAAGCCTATAGGGAAAGATGACTGGAAGGTCTAAAGGCAGAATATATTGAAGCTCATATTTTGGTAAACATTTTATGGGAATGCTTCAGCTTGATATTCAAACTGTAAAAGTA
Source organism: Carassius auratus (assembly GCF_003368295.1). Lineage (NCBI taxonomy): Eukaryota > Metazoa > Chordata > Actinopteri > Cypriniformes > Cyprinidae > Carassius > Carassius auratus. The sequence goes on from NW_020528156.1 coordinate 23,834, forward strand.
TATATATGTTCAGGTAGGACTATTTATCTAGGCGGATGAAGTAGTTGGTTATGTGGAAACAATGCTATGCAAATGCTTACATCACAACCTTTTATAGTATTTTTAAATTGATATCACACAAATGGTTTTTACCATACATTATATAGAATGGATATCATTTTGCAATTGCATTAAACCATCTCATGCTAACACATACTGTATAATATTATAGTAAGTGCTATGATGTGCTTGGAGAGATGATGAGTCGAAATTCTTGTCTGTGGTAATTGACAGTGTGCACAGATGGTGTTGATATACTAAACTTGTATTTAACCCAGAGTATTCTTAAGGCAGGCCTGATACTGTGGCTAACGCTATTCTACACCTAACCATTACAGCTAATGGCACGATATAACAGATCATTATAGATAATTACATGCTATAATCTATTATTACAGCAAACGTCCCATTGTAACATACTGTAACGTGTTACAACAGCTGTAGTGAATCCACTCACTTGTAGCGGGCAACACACAGTCGCACTTTGCCTGTGTATCTGGTCTTAGACCTGGGGGACGAGCCAAGCTCTTTGTCCATCTAAAGGAGAGAGGGAAAGCGGATAGATGAGTTAATGGCCAGCTTTACTAGCTTACAGCATTGTTGTTGTGAAGCAGCATGCTAAGCTTCACCAGCACAGGGAGTTTAATGCTTTGTTCAGACAGATTTGTTGGCATAGCTGACTCAAATCTGTTTAGTTTTTTGTAGTATGAACAGCAAACAAACCATATGAAATCCAGTGTTTACAAACCTGATCCAAACCACATTCATATGTGGTTTAAAACCGATTACATCTGATTTTCAAGTCTAATTGTTCAGATCGGATTTCAAAATTTCAGCTACTTTTCATAATTCAGAATGTGTTTTTTGAAATTGTGCTGATGTAAATGCACTAGATTTTGGTGACACTTTCTGAAGTGGATCATATTTAATCAAACGGCAAAATGACACTATGCGCACTCAGACCTAAAGATCAGATTTATGTGTAGTATGAGCAATGCCTAAGAGAGTCAATGACAAATCAGTGAATGTTTATTCAAGTTTAGATTTTTGATAAATGCCTGGGCAAAAATTAATTTTGAAATAACTGAAAGCAAAATCCAGTGTGCAATCTGATAATGTGGGCGATTAAGCCAATAACACCAGCAGAGAACAGTCTGAGCAGACAAATTGGACTATTCACACCCACACACTCTCTCACACACACACACAGCCTGTCAATGTATACTGTAATTATTCTCATAATGGCCAAATCACTGTGGTACATGACACACTATTATAATTTACTTTGCTCTCAAAATTATCTATTCTGTTCTATTCGACTATTTACAAACCTTTCAGTTTTATAGTTTACTCACGTCCTGTTTTTTTTTTTTTTGCACCTTTATAATTCACTTACATTAAAAAATTTATTAACAGTGAACATTTAAAAAGTGAAAATTTTTCTTTAACAGACTGTGATTATACATTTCCAGAATTATTAACATTAAATCTATTCAATCTAGTATAGTTTTTAATATAACTTTTTTTCTTAAGTCAAGTCTGAAGGGTGTTGTTAGGCATGACACAACTCGGAGTGCCTGCAATCCCAACTGTACTAGATTTACAATGTTTATAACTCTGAAAATGCATCACAGTCTGTGAAATGGTTACCACACACTCAATGAAAATATTAAAACCAAAAATGCATGTATTGATATGGCATTTCCTTCCGATAATGCAAATATAATCATTTTGGTTCAATAGATTACACCTCAAGACTAAAATTAAACTGTAAATGGTTAGCATTAAAAGGGTCATGAACTGAGAAATCAAAATTCCCGTAATTTCTTGACAAATAACAGGTAATTTAACTATAAAACCATCCTGTGAGTTTCAGAACTCGAAACAGCTTATATTGAAGCCAAATCTGCCAAAAAACAAGCTTGCGGAATGTTCTAGTCTAAGATATAATCATGCGGCTAAACACCATCTCCACAGAAAAAGATCAACGCCTACTTCTACATAACTGCCTGTTTAGCCCCGCCCTCCATTTTTGGCATGTAGTGTAAACAACGATAGAGGCAAACACAGGTCTACGCAGACACCCAATGATAAAGATGGATTCAAAATTAAGTTTCAAACTGTGTCAATGAGAATTGGTCCTTTGTTCACTTCATTTTACAAAGAATTAGTTTACAATCAAGGCACAAGAATCAAGACTTTCACAAAGGTTGAAACTAAAAGACGATGCTTTGCTGACTGTATTGGATCCAACAGTAATGTCACACCACATAAGTGTGAGTAACTGTTTTTATTAGGTGGTCACTATTGATTTGTTTTAGGTTTTTTTTTTTTTTTTACATCATTTGATATGTACTGAGTATTTATGTGTTTTTAACCAAAATCACATCACATCTGTGAAGGCTGTCAAACAACTATTAGCCAATCAGAAGAATCAGTCTCCATAAACACCTTCTTTCTGTGAGCCTTCACTGCTCTTGATTGGTCAGATGGCGCAGTCCTTTGTGATTGGTCTACCGCGTACAGCGCGTGTCGAAAACGAAACGCCCATTGTCATTACGGAATGACAGCCCTCCAGACTTGTCAATACATAGAAAAGATAGTCTGATGATGAAACGTTTGAACTGGCTGATCGGCAACAGACCGGAGCAGGACATTTCTCAGTGGTTAGTGTCAAGTGTTCAAATTCCTGACCACTTGTTTAGGCGATTGCGAGCCGAATCTTTTTTTTTGACAGACAATATCTTTATCTATCGTGCATTGTCAGCTTCACAACTTTGCAGATAGTGTATGTTCACATACAGCTACATGACACACTGCATGAAAGGTAATAGTCGAAAAGGCATAATAGGGGCACTTCCGAACTAACACTGATTGATTGGTTTGTTTGTCATACTCACAGCAGTGGCGATGACGGGCCGCACCTCTGAGAGGAAGGCCCGCCGTGGGCTGGAGGGTGTGCTGCGGGACAGGAAAGTGGGTTTGACAGACAGGAGCTCTACCTTCTCCCCCTCAGTCATCTGCAGAGGCCGTATGAGCTCTGAGATCTTACTCATCGAATCCTCATTACCTTTACACACAAACACAAAGGTGACTGATTACTTCATTACTGTGTCATCACTGCTGTTGATCTTATCAGTCTTCAGATTTTTCAGCATTAGACATTGTTTCATATTGCTTTATGGGAAGGGAAAAGGATGAAGGATGGTAAACTAAAGGTGAGCAAATATGAGTGAACTATAATCAATCAATGCCTTACAAAGAGATTTGGACAGGAAATATACACTACTGTTCAAAAGTTTGGGTTCAGAAACATTTTCTCATTTTTTTTTAAAGAAGTCTCACAAAGACTGCATTTATTTAGTCAAATTACAGAACAGCAAATGTGAAATATTATTAGGATTTAAAATAATAGTTTTTTATTTTAATATATTGTAAAATGTCATTTATTCCTGTGGCGAAAGCTACATTTTCATTACTGCGATCTTCAGTTATCCTTCCAATAATTCCAATATGCTGATTTTCTGAACAATAAATGTTCTTTATTATTATACATTTTTGGTGGAAATTTATTTTAAACAGCATTTATTTCAAATAACATTTTTGCAACAATGTCAATGTTCTGTACTGATCAATTTAATGCACCCTTGCTTAATAAAAACTATTCATTTCTTTTTTAAAAAAACGTAACTGTAATCTATGTATTTAACAAAATAAATTAATTCATTAAAGCAATAAATACAGGGCTTGAAATTAACACGTGCCAAATGCGGGTGGATTTCAGCAGTAGCGGGTAATATGGTCACTCGCACTAGCCACAGAGCTCGACATTAATGCTTGTGTGGGACAAGTGGAGTTTTTGAAGGGTAAGTGAAAGAAATGTGCTTGCCTGACTGGGCATTGAAACAACTTATTAGGCAGTCATCGAAATTTCAGTGAAAATGATTCTGAATTCATTACATTCGGTGTAAATTGCAACTGATAATGGGAAATCAACAGTAACAAGGACGCGCCAGCTGAGGCTCACGCAGCCTGTCCATGTCTGAGCCAATCTTGTGAAGAAATCTAAACAAAATAACCCAACTGCACACAGAGGAAACATACTACAGTAAAAATAGTAACTTAGTTTTTATATTTATAACATACAGTATAGCCTAGTTAAGTAACATGTCACGACCAAGAGAGTGAAGGTTAACCAGAAAACCGCAATTGCAAATTTTATATTGATTTTATACAAGATTTAATATAAATTTTGTCAATGATGACTGTTTTTGCTCGATTTGGTTAACAAAAATAGTTCCAAACAAAGATCACAGCAGAACAGTCACGTATCTCTGAGCAACACACAGCGGTGTTTTGTAACTGAATTATTCACGTTTTTGATTGAATTATTTGAGTCAATGATTCAATAGCATATTCATAAAGGCACGCACCTTCATTGGTGAATGAATCAGATGTCTAAACGAATCATTTGAATGATGGCTCAATGACTCACTCATAAATTTTTTTCATTTTTTCCAAAGTTCAAATTCGTATAAAAAATAAAATAAAAAGATGACATCACTAACATCAAGTAATATGAAATAATAATTCATAATATAAATGTAATTACACCTAAATAGGGCTGGGACAACGCGTCAAGGTCATCGATGACGTCGACGCAAAAAATACGTCGATGCAAAATATGCGCATCGATTCGTCAACCTGTTTTTATTTGTCTAAAAAACGTTTGCAAAACGTTTACCTTATGTGCGCTGAATATACGTGATGGCCGGATCAACATTCTGTCCAACGTTATATAACCAATCCAGGGGTTTTTCTGCATTGATCTTTTTTTTTTTGGTGGCTGTCAAAGCCTTATTTGATCAGTGAGTCATGTAGAATAGAATGACATTTCATGTGGAGCATTCGGAGATTTTTTTTATCCATGACAGACTGCTGGCTCCCACTGTAAATTGTTTTTTTTTTTTTTTTTTTTGGAAAAGCACTCTGTATTAGCTTAGAGCCCTCAAGTTTACATTGGTTACTGTATTCTTTCAATTGCTCTAAACGTATTTTGGGTGATCTTTTTTATTGAATGCTAGACATCAAGTTGTTGTTATTTACATCTGAAAGAAGAACTTTTTTTCAGTAATCTAGGCCCTATGTGTTCAGTAAGCTTGTTTCAGTAAGCTATGTGTTTTCAAGGCTTCAAGGTTTTATTGAATGCTATCTCTATACAAGTGCAAAGTAATGCATTCTTAGTCAGTCTTTTATTTTTTAATTTTAAGAGCAATAAACATATATTGCAATGTTAAAGAATTCATGTAAATCAACATGTATAAATTGTTAGTAGTCAATTAATGGGGAGATAATTGAAATCGAATCGGTCTGAAAAATTAATTGTTAGATTAATCGATGCATCGAAAAAATAATCGCTAGATTAATAGTTTAAAAAATAATCGTTTAGGTGCCCTACACCTAAATAACGCTTCTGCTGCCACTTTCTTCTGCAATGGAAAGATCTGTTTTGTTAATACTGATTTCATTTGATTGCTAATAGCCCTATATAGCCTTATTATAAGTGCAATTATAAAAATTAAAAAAAAAGTAAAAATTCGATATGAAAGATGACGCATGCATTTAATACAGTTAGGGGAAAAACGCCATTTAAATATCAATTTAAATAAATTTTAGTATGCGGTAACTTTAGACATTGAATTTCCCAACAATAAAATTGTGGCCAGTGAAAATGTGGAGTGAGTCAATTTTGAAAACCACTAGCAAAAGAGACTGATGAGCAAAAAATGTCAAGACCTGCTTAAATATGTGTATATTTTTTGCTTTTTTAAAATACTGCAAAAAAATATATTGTTACATTGTTTCTAATTAAGCCAAAAAGTATTTAGGCACTGTCAAACAGTTAAAAGTGAAGTTAGTTCGGAAAACATTATTTGAATTTCTAATGCAATGACAAAGATTCCCAAAAGTTCCCAAATATTTTGAGGTTCTTTCATATTATATATGTCAACACATGACCTTCTGTACCTTTCCCGGAGGGGGCAGTGAGGCCGTTGAGGAGCTGGGAGAGGGTGAGGGGTTTGGTGGGTGAGCCGGGCGAGTCACCCCCTGTCAGCTGACTGCTGCTCAAGATGTCTAACTTCCCAGCCTGCAACCTGAACTTCTCCAACTCTTTTGACAGCAGGTTAAACTGCTCACTCTGCGTCCGGCATTTCTCCTCCAGTTCTCTCACTTTAGCCTGGAAAGAAAAAGAAAAGAGAATGTCTAGTGTTAAAAACACATACAGACCAATTTGACTGGTCTGTGATAAAAGCATTGACATTTAAAACTGGTAACAGCTTTATTAACATCTACACTTCACATGAACTAACTGATGAATGCTAATGAAGAGAGCCTGCCAACTCTACCAACTGTGAATGTTGTAAACAACCTACAATACTACAAATAATGCCTACATCTAAAAGGAGGTTTTTCCTACCAAAAATCGCATTGTGTTCTTAGTGCGAAGGAAACTTCTCAGCTTCAGACACCAACAGAATCAAACAAAGACAGGAGTCAATCTATGTTCAGCTGTTATTGTACATCAAATCTCTGTTTTGATCATGATGTTAGTGATGGGAAGTACTATTAAATGGAGGAGGGTACCACACATGCCAAAATAACAGTTAAAGCTGATGATCATTTGACGAAACTCACATGTATACTTGTGTACATCAAAACTAGAAACCACATTAGAGGATCATGTGAGTTTGCATTTTAACAAGTCAACACAAAACTGTTATACTTACAGTATGTCTTGTGAAACATGTTTATGCACGGTTACATAAATGACTAAATATGGCGTTTTAGGCAAGGAAATTAAAGGAAGACATGTCACGTTCTGTAATCCATCAGTCATGTTTGTTGTTGCTGATCTGATCTGCAAACACACATATCCATGAGGCGCTAACAGGATTTAGCACAAGGCAGCACCCATGCATCGCAACACAGGAGCAGAAAGGATCAAGCAGTGAATGAGAAACTTTTACCACTGTATTAAGAGACCAAACTGACTTTTGCAGCACTTTCATTATAAAGTACATACATGCCCTCAACTATAGAGTCTGCCCTCATCTTCATTTATCTCCTGTGTTCAGCTTCTTTACTATCAAAAAATGCCTCCCAAGAGGAATGAGGAGACAACAGAACGCTTTCACATAAATAGAAATAAACTACAATAATAAAATAAAATAAAATAACAGTCGAAGACTTTTACTTTTAATCCGAGGTAATTCAATGACAACTTTTTTTTTAGAATGTCTACTGGGATGGCAACAAGCTAAAAAACTAAACAACTGAAATGATCAATTAAATTTATAGACTACTATAATTATTTAGTATTTTCCAAATACTAATTATACATTTCATTTTAACTTAATAAAATGTATATATTGTTATTAATAATTGTGACCCTGGACAACAGAATCAGTCTTAAGTCGCTGGGGTATATTTTAGCAATCGGCAAAAAAACATTGTATGGGTCCAAATTATTGATTTTGATTTTTCTTTTATGGCAAAAGTCTTTAGGATATCAAGTTAAGATCATGCTCCATGAAGATATTTTGTAAATTTATTACCATAAATATATCAAAACCAAATTTTTTATTATCAGTATTCATTGTTAAGAACTTAATTTGGACAAATTTAAAGGGTATTTCCAGATTCCAGATATTCAAATAATTGTATCCCGGCCAAATATTGTCCTGTCCTAACAAACTATACATCAATTAAAAGCTTGTTTATGATGCATGAATCTCAATTTTGAGAAATTATCCCTTATGACTGGTTTTGCGGTGCAGGATCACAATTAAAATAAAACTTTATAATTATAATTATAAAAAAAAATGCAATAAAAGCAGTTGTTTGGATTTAAAGACAAGCAAAACGTGACCTGTTTTACTTTAAACATTTATAAAACACATAAATAACGTTTGTCGCATAAAATGGCGTATAAAATGACTATGAAGACTAATGGATTGTACTAAAAAGGTTCAATAATTTGATCTATGGTGATATAGATCAAAGATATTGATCAAATGTTTACAGATCAATCATGGATGAGCGGTACAATAATTGACAGGACAGCTAAACAAGGTGACAGGAACTACCCCCAATGAATCACGCGGGGAAGAGAGGCACAACTTTGAGGAGAAGTAACTCGAAAATACCTGCATGCTGTCCAAGTGATTCTGGATATGCAAAAAAATAAAAATAAAAATAAAATAAAAAAAAGACCAGTAACATAGTGACAACAGATGTAAGGAACCAAACAAATCACAGTTGCACACATGAGCATTTCTTCAGTTTCAGAAGTCACAGAGACCCATGAGTACAGCCCCCCCCCCCCACACACACACACTTTTCCTTAATTGACTATTAATTCCAGCAATGAATGAAAAGAGGAAAGTAGAATACAGCAAATAAATAGATGTACATTAGTTTAAAACACAACAATGGTCAGCAAGGATATTTACACAATAACTTTTATTGATTTATTTATTTATTACATTGTTATTACATAACTCAAAATGTAAAAATGGTGTAGTAAGATGTGACTCATATGGTAGCCAGATTTTGGGCTTATATGAGAAAATATACGATGACGCATGTGGAATGTGCTGTACTATCATGGGCAGCAAAGATACGATTTAAAATGCATGCTTATATGCAGGCTCTCATACACATGCACTGACATTCATGAGCAGATATTGTTACTCACCTCTAACAGATGGACGGCACCTTCATGTTCCTTCTTAGCCTCAACCTGAGCCTATAAACCACACAAAAATAATATAGAACGGGTGTATGGTCAAGTCAGTGTATGGTGTACTTAATAAAAGTCACAGCAAAAAATATTCCTACATGTTCTATTCTCAAATTTGGTTGAATAGGTTTAAGGCAACAAGGACTGCAGTGCATTGTAGGGTCATTCATTGTAACTCCCAGCAGCTGTGGAAAACAGCATTCAGTTCCACATGAATAGAGGAACATCTGTTTGAGTGTCAGCCTCTGCAGCATCACAACATTTCAGAAATATGCATGGAGATTCATCTTCAGAACAACAAAACTGGGTTCTTAATGTCTTGACTTCTTCTGATGAGCATGTGTGTTTCATTTATTCTGTTTATTCTCCTCTGTAATCACAGTGCCCCATTCAATAAAGACAGACCATAACTCAAACGTTTCACAGGGTGACAATGTTCAAGTGTTCTGGAGAAAATGTCAGATTTGATCACCTGCTCTGCTGTTTCATTAGAGAGTAATTTACTCTGAGTGGTGAGACAGTGGCACTTTTCTCTTCATTCAAATGAGAAATGAGAGGAAAATTTCAGACAGTTACCTACAATTGCTGAAACAGTTTTCCATTAAAGATCTCTCTTCATTAGGAGCACTTTGACAGCTGGATTTTATTATTGGGTGTTTCTTCAATTTCAAGCATTTTTCCTGTCAAATGGATCGATTTTTTGGTATTTTTTATTAAAACTTATTATTACATTAAAACTATCTTAGACATTTTGACTATGCCTTCATCAATAATCTTATCAAAATACTTTATATATAAAGATCCTTAAAGCTAGACTGTCTATCTTAAATTATGAAAACCTATCAAAAAATAATTACATTTTATATATAATTTAAATTAAGAATGTAATTTCAATAATTCTGTGACTTTTATTTAGTTCAACTGTTATGTAGAATTGTAGCAAACATATGATGCTAAGAAATCAGCCTTAGCAAAACAAATTAGTAATTTTAATAGTCGTGTTAATGCAAATGTTGAAAAGATAAATAAACATATTTAAGACAGAGTAAAATAAACTAAAATACACATACAGTATAGCCCCTAAAAAAAACAGCTATGAACAGCCCAAAATCACCTAACAAAACACCCACCAACTAGACGCAGCGCTGTGCTTCTCTTCCGATGTGTGACCGCCTTTAAGGGTAGCTAAAGCTAACTTCTTTCTGAATATAATAGAAAAAGCAGCAGGCAATACTGAGTCTATTTGGAGTTAGTTTAAAAATATTAATGGGACATCATTTTATAAATCCTGAATCACTTAAACTCGTTGTTGATGGAAAACTTCAGAATAAGTCAGCTGAAGTAGCTGATGTTTTCAATAATTATTTTGTCGATTTTTCTATAAATACTATTAAATGGGTAGAGTCATACTCAGTTGGTTAGAGTGAAGAATCGTCAATCAGGTGTTGTTTCTTTGTCAGCAGGTGTCCCACAAGGCTCGATCTTGGGCCCATTTTCTTTTTTTTATGTAAATGATTTGCCAAATGTTTGTCTCAATTTTAAACATTTTTGTTACATGCTAATAGTGCATCTCAAGCTGCTGTTCAGTTAACAAACTTAATGATAAAGAACACAGAATGGCTAAAACATAATTGCTTAAAACTAAATGTATCGAAAACTGTAAGTTTTTTTTTGTTGTAAATTTAAAAGCTACTGTGTGAAGCCAGATGTAGTCATAGATGGGGAGAGACTACAAGACATCTCAGATTTTAAATATCTGGGTGTATATATTGATAGAAATATCAAGAAGGTTTGCAATAACATTAAGTTAAACTTGGCAAATTTTAGATTTGTCCTCAGATGCTTGTCAACTAAGGCTGTGAAGAAGTTTATGCATTCAATAATCTGCTCACATATCACCTATTGTTTGACAAACTGGTCACAAGCAAGTAATACTTCTCTCAAACCAATTCTCTCTCTATATAAACAAAATGTAAAAGTTTTAGATAAGAAATCCATACACCATCAACATTGTGTATAAAATTAAACATGGACTGTCTCCTTTTGTATTGATCCAGTTTGTTAACATAGCATCAAATGGTAACAGATTAACAAGAAGTGCAGTAAGAGGTAACTGCATAGAAAAAAATTATTTAGTCAAAGAGTGTTTTGGTTAGGGCTGCTCGTGAGTGGAACTCCATCCTAACTTACATTACAAATTGTAATACTTATGCCTCTTTTAAGTTTAACTTTAAAAAGTGGTTAACTGAGAGTCAGTATTGTCAACATTAATTTTACAAACTAAATTCTACTGCCTTCTTGTCTGTTTTACTAGCTGAGATTTTTATGCTACAAACATGAGGTTGCTTGGTTGAGTACTGACTGAATGATTAATGTCCCTGTTACTTGGTTTTATGCTTACATTGTATTTGCCCGAATATTGATATGAGCATGAGCTCCATCCTAAGGTTTGGTGTGGATGGAAACCATGATCTCTCACCTTCTGCAGAAGGTCAATCTCCTGCTGCTTGGCACTGAGGACGGCCAAGGCTTGTTCATGCTCTAATTCTAGCTGCTGCCTCCTCTCTGCAGCCTCTCGCATATGCTGGGAAAGAGAGAAGAGAGAGCATGAAGTGAGAGGAAACTCGATAAAGGATGAACCCAGACAGAATGAGAGCAACCATCAATCAGGGATAGTTCATCCAAAATAGAAAACTCAGTTGTCATTTTCTCACCCTCGTGATGACTTACTTTCTTGAGAGGAACACAAACCCATGCAATTAAAGCAGATGGGGATCATGGACAGCTGTGTTAACCCCTGACTTTCATTGTAAAACAGCAGCTTGGACATGATGTTAGATAACTACTTTAGTTTTGCGCGCAAGAATGTCAAAGTATGGATTTGGAAAAGGCCAGTAAATTATATCAAAATATTTGTTTTTAGGTGAAATAATTCATTTAAAATCTTTTATGTCACACTGAAACACTATCAGCTTATAAAAGATCATCAGTTTCCAGGAGCACCAGAGACAAAAATCCCTTCTAATCCTGGAATATCTGATGTAAACTCTAAGATCTCTTTCTTCCCTGACCTGAACTGACAGAATTAGGGGCCATATACACTGAACGCATTACAATGCTATGCTTTTTCTTTGTTTCTTTCTATGTAAAGATGCAATTGACCACTGTGCTTATGCATTGTCTATTATTTGTCCTCTAATGAGCTAAAACGTTTGTTTTTTTAAGGGACAGTACATCCAAAAATGATTCTTTAAAGTCATTTGAAACCCATATGCTGAATCTTAAAATAACTTTCAGTGAACTGAACTGAGTCAGGGTAACACTATTTTTCATTTTTAAAAGGAATCAAATTAAGGCTGTAATGGACAGTACAATGCATTCAAAGGATCGTTTAACAAAATATTGACTGTGCAGCAGACAAAAAAAATTGAAGTAGACAAAAACTCTAAAGTAGACTAAAACAGTTTTTAAAGTTGAGAGTTGTGAAAATTATTACTTTTATACAGTATTTACTGTATACAGTCATTGTGAAGACTGTAAGTCTATCCCTCAAAGCCTTGTGTTAAATTTTATATTCCATCAGTTCATCAAACAAAGTTATTGCATGACTTTAGAAGACCTGGAATATACACATAGTCACTACAGACTGTTGTTGCATGGTTTTGAGCTGCACTTCAGTAATTTTCCACAGCAAAAATAACAGCATATGGTTTTGAAATGACATGAAGGTGAGTAAATAATGACAGAATCTTCATTTTTGGGTGAACTTTCCCTTTAAGCACTGAAAACAACAGCAAAGTGTTGTTGTAAATCAAGTTTGTGTCATTTGCTTCACCCCTTTAGGTAAAGCAAAAACAGAAGTGAAGCATCATGTCAATCAGCCAGACTAAGCACAGCCACGGAGCTTCGCATGATCAATAAAGGGCTTAAGGCTCACAGCTCTGTACATGAAAGGGTGTGTGCAAACAACACAGCATGTTCAATCAGCACCAATCACTGCCCAACAAAGTCCCCAGCTCTTCTGACCTGTTAAAAGTACACAGTGACAACACCTAGCAATTTTCTTTCCATTTGTGACATGTGAGGTTACAAGGGATACAGGGAAAGGAGGGATTTTCCATGCTGCTACGAAAGAGGAGTGCAGGGAAGAGGAAGGTTAGAATAATCTAACCTTCAGAGGACAAATAAACTGTACTGTGTGTGAAATATATTCTGGTTATCTGGTCTATTTATGTATTAATCAGTACTTATTTACTCAAGTACTTACTTATTAAATAGCTTAATCATTTTAACATATATAAATATTTTGTCAATTTATTTACTTATTCATTTATTCATTTGTGACCATTAATGTATTTATTTATATATTTAATTTTAATTTACATTTTCACATTTTTACATTTTTAATTTACAACTGTTATAAAACTTTTACCGAAGATGCATCAATATTATGTTTTAAGTTTATTATTTAATGGAAAATGTTTCGGTCATCCAGTCATAACTGCAAAATAAACCCCCTTCAAGATCATATAATGATCACCCAATTGCAGTTTATTTTGCAATAATAAGGTTTCAATATATTTCACACTTTGTACATTAATTTGTAAGTACATAACTGAAAAAACAAGCATATTTTAAGAATATCAACACCATGTATATCTCACATTCAAAAGAAGAGCCGAGTTAGTTTATTTTGTGAGGGGAGGGTGTAATTGTGCATAACTGTTGTGTCATGCACAAACGCATTCAGCAGTGCCTCAGCCGGCCGACCATTCAGACCACATACAGCATCCAGATCAGCTGTTAGTACTCAGTACGAAGGTCCACATTCAGTTAGTGCTGGCTTCTGTAAAGTCTTTAGAGATACCTGATGAATGAAAATATGGAGGGAGGCAGGGAGAAGGGAGGGGCAGGAGAGGGTTAGATGTTAGGGGAGGGGTAAGGCGCTCCAGGACTCCTAGTCGATCACAGATCCACACTTTGAGGTGTACGACAGCTCTAAAACCATAAAAGAGTACAAGGGGAGTAAAAGAGGTAAAAAAAACAGATGTAAGTGGAGGTCAAGCTATAAATCCTTATACATTGCCAGCTGGATTTCCTGAAACATCTGTCATGATGATCTGTCAGGTACTGACATAGATCACACTAAGATAAAGGACTACCATTTTCACTCTGCCTCAACACATTTTGACTCAGTCAACAAGAAAGCTAATCAGGCAACCAGTCAAGCAAATGTCCAGATCACAATTTTTCTACTTTATTTTTTACCGCAAACTTCTGATTTTAGGTTGGAATGACTTGATATGGTAAAAAACATGTTCTGAAACACACAAAGTAAATGAAATTCACAAGTAAAGTAAATTAAATGATATTATTATATGAAATAAATAAATACAAATGTATATTATTAGTTTTTTTTTTTGGGTGGGGTGGGGGGGACCCCCAAGATCTTTGACACAATTCGAACACTGAATAAAATGTATTATTATGTATTCCATAATGAAAATGAAGCCTATTTTATGGCCATAAAGAGTGTTTACATAAATAGTTGTGACATTATTTTATGAATATTATGCACAGATTAAATTCTTATTACAGTAATCTAAAAAAAGGTCATTTTCAATAGTGTAATTATTTAATTGTATTATTAAGGAAATATTTACACATCACTGTATAAAAGTATTTGTTATAAAGCTGTAACTTATATTCACAGACATACAGACAGATGATTGATAGATAGATAGATAGATAGATAGATAGATAGACAGACAGACAGACAGACAGACAGACAGACAGACAGACAGAGTGCCCGCCATTAATATCGGCACCCTTGGTAAATATGACAATAGGCGGCTGTGGAAATAAATCTGCATTATTATTATTATTTTTTGATATTTTATTCAAGAAATTCTCAAAAACTCGAACCTTTCAATGAAGCATAATTAAAAATCACGAGTTTAAAAAGTTTAAAGCATTCAATTCACATGGACCAACCGTCACGAAGAAAGCACGCATTTATGTAGGTTACATGCACACTTCACAAGATCTCACAGCTGGATTCAGCTAAGTTTGCAAGGTTTGTGAAATGAAATGTTCATTAGCAATTCAAAGATTTGTTTAAATGATGTAAATGTGAATTTGCTTAATGCTGATGGCAAACAAGAAAGTATTATAATGTTTGCCTTTCTATTGCTAATAATATAAAAGCAATGGTTATAATAGTTTTTGTACATATTAATTCCCTTGTTTAACCCTCTGGAGTCTAAGGGTATTTTGGGGGCCTGGAGAAGTTTTGTCATGCCCTGACATTTGTGCTTTTTCAGTTGCTTATAAACATCTAAATGGCTAAAAGTCTAGTCTCATTGTAATCCGCACAAACTGGGCTATAATAATATGTGAGCAGCATGTATGTACATTAGGGGTGTAACGGTACGTGTATTCGTACCGGACCGTTTTCGGTACAGGGCTTTCGGTACGGTGCACGTGTGTACTGAATGACGGAATGCAATATTTTGTGTGCGGAACATAAGTACATTTTCGTGTTTCCAAATGAACATATTAAGTGGCGGAAGTCTCCGCGTTCAACGCAAATCCCGCCCTGCAGCTGATTCTAAGGCCGGCGACACACTGGATGCGTGGCGCATGCGTCTAAGCTGCGTGGCGTGTGTTTTTAATTCGGCTCCCATGTTAACAGGTTAGAGCTTGCAGACTGCCTGCGTGAGACGCGCATCGCGGAAAACGCGTGCATGCTAGAAATAGAACCGATGCCTATTTTTCACGCGACACGCAAGCGTTTTGGATGCGTTTCCAGGCAAAATAGAATAGAAAAATATGTTTATATGTCATTTTGTACACAAATACATATTAATTCATGACACTTTGATGTGTGAAAGTCTATAGGTTGACATAAATTCAGATATAAATGTAATTAAAAAAATAAATTAATAATTATTGATTTTCAAATATTGCACCTGTCAAACATAGTCTATTTGCCGTCAATACTGTTGACGGTGTCCTTTTATCAGTAGGCTTTAAATTTATGCTCAACATGAAGTATAGATATTGTTGTCATGACAAGAGCCTTTATTAACCAATATTATATGATATTGGTTTGAGACTGAGAGTATTTTATTTAGTGGAGAACTTTGCAGCAGTATTTTATTTCTTATTCTTTTTTTATTTTATATATATTTTATTAAAAAGTTTTTTTTAAATGTATTGTAATAAACAACCTGCAGTTTAATGTTTGCATTTCTTTCCCTTACTGTACCGAAAATGAACCGAGCTGTGACTTTAAAACCGAGGTACGTACCGAACCGTGATTTTTGTGTACCGTTACACCCCTAATGTACATGATGGTGTTTTTGAGAAAAAAAAATGTTATGCGAGGTTAGTGAAAAAACAAAAAAAATGTTAATCACTTGAATAAGGCCATAAAACACATACAGAACATTGGTTCCCGGGACTTTTGAGAACTGGAGCTTGTAGCCTAGAATTTTTCTTTCTAAATTATGTGAAAATCATCTTGTTTACTCAAAACAATATATTGATTTAAATTTTCTAAGACACTTTTATTTTTGTAAAAGTCATATGCGAGTAGGCGTCAACTATCATGAATCTCATTTTGATTAACTTTGGGAAGTCGTGGCCTAATGGTTAGAGGGTTGGACTCCCAATCGAAGGGTTGTGGGTTCTAGTCTCGGGCCGGATGGAATTGTGGGTGGGGGGAGTGCATGTACAGTTCTCTCTCCACCTTCAATACCACGACTTAGGTGCCCTTGAGCAAGGCATCGAACCCCCAACTGCTCCCCGGGCGCCGCAGCATAAATGGCTGCCCACTGCTCCAGGTGTGTGCTCACAGTGTGTGTGTGTGTTCACTGCTCTGTGTGTGTGCATTTCGGATGGGTTAAATGCAGAGCACAAATTCTGAGTATGGGTCACCATACTTGGCTGAATGTCACTTCACATTTTAATGAGCTGGATAATGAGCCTTTAAGTCAGCTTGTGTCACTGAGAGGCAGGGGCGTGGCCAGGGGTGGCCCGATGTAATTGCGATCTATCATAAATAATAATAATAGTTTCTTAGATTTTGATCAACATGACCTCGATCGATCATGGCAAAATGATTACGTTCGGACTGTGAAACTATCGCGACAGTTTAATCACTAGTCACTTACAGGCAAATGCGCTATCGTGAGAGTTTCTGTAGCGCGTTTCTTTCCAGCATTTGTAAAAAGTCGAGGACTGAGAGAGACGAGAAGAGAAGCTTCGCTTTTGTGCCTGGTTAAACTCATATTCGGGCACACAAACACATCTTTTCAGGTGAGTTACGCTGCTTTTTCTTCTGTTTGGGTGCATTCAAGCCCCACGATTCAGTGAAACATTAGAATTTGAATAGAGCGTTCAGTGCCGGGGGCAGAGTCACATTAGGTATAATGAAGGGAGACGTGAAAAACAAACATTGCGTTGTTTTCATATGGATTACTTTATCACAGAATATTTGTTTTCGGCGGCACTTGTTTAGCTTAAAAGTAGACATGTCAGGCTTTCTATAGATATCTCGCTCATGTCTCTATGTTGAGTATTCACTGAGTTACAGTTCATTTTAATGAGGTGTTTGTAAATGAAGATCAGCGCAGACAAAGGCTGTAGACAGCACACCTTGTTTGTTATCTTTATTTTATAAGTGCGCAAAGTTTTGTTGTTATTATTTCTGTATACAAAAAAAAGTAGACCCTTCACAGATTCGATTGATGTTCAATTGATGCTCAAACTGAAAGTGTAATTTAAGTTCTTTTCGGGGCTATCAGGAGAAAATGCCTCATAACGCATATATGCGTTAATCGACTCCAAAGGGTTAACTGTTCTGTCTGATTATTAGACAGACTTCTATCTGAATTAGACAGAACTGTTAATGACGACAGCAAACAAGAGGGAGAATGTGAGCACTTTGTGCTCAGGCACTGCCTTTCTCATCGTTGTCAAAATAAAAGTCCCACCTTGAGCCCATTGGCCAAGCAGAAAAACTTATCACAGGATTATAAATATGAGGAACACAGAGGCCAAATTCTCTTAATCATCCAACACAAGGAGTAAAACCAGAAATAGTTCTGATGTGCAGAGCCAGATTGTTGAGCTTCACAAATAGAAAGTGGCTGTAAGAAAAGAGATAAATCATTGAAAATCTCTATCAGGGCGATAATTAAGAGGTTCCAAATAAACTAAAGATGTTACAAATCTATCTGGAAGAGAACGTGTGCCTATATCATCATAATGCACTGTGAGGAGGAGAGTTTCAGTGGCCAAATACTCTCCAAGGATCACAGCTGGAGTATTGCAGAGATTAGTTGAGTATTGGGGTCAGAAAGCCTTTTTGGCAGCAAACCCACCAGATGGGTTAAGTACAAACAGTGATAAAAAAGTACCCCACGCCCAGTCCTCTGACCTGAACCCTATAGAAAATGAGTGGAGTGAACTGAAGAGAAGAAACACTAATATGGAGCTGTGAATCTGAAGGATCTGGGGAGATTCTGAATGAAGGAATGGTCTCTGGTCTCTTATCAGGTGTTCTCCAAACTCTTGAGGCATTATAGGAGAAAACTCAGAGCTGTTATCTTGGGAAGAGGACGTTGCAATAATTGGGTGCCAATAACTGCGGCCAACATGAACTAGAGAAAGCATTTATTTCACAATGAGATTTTTCCCCCACTTTGATTTACTTCAGTGATAACTTCAAATTTGGTTAACTTTTTGAATGAAAGATCAAAAGGATAAGCAATGCAGATTTATTTTCACAGCCATCTTTGCTCATATTTACCAAGGGTGCCAATATTAGTGGAGGGCACTGTAGATTGAAAGATGTTAATGTAATACTTTATGTAACCATAATTAAAATAATCTTACAATGCAAACTGACGAGTTACAGAAGAAACTGTCCAAACATAGGCTTCATTTTCTTTTTCCATAACTTGTTTTTCTTTTATGTGTTCTACATTGACACGTCTGGCGGGTTCTCACCTTCAGCACCTGCTCTAGGTTCTCCAGTTTGCCTTGGAGCTCAGTCCTCTCCAACAGAGCACAATCTCTCTCCACTGTCACAGTGTACAGAGCCTCCTGCAGCTGTTCATACTCACTTTTCACCTGATAGAGAGAGAGAGAGGCAGATATTAACAGAAGATTACGTCTTCCACACACACGTCTTCCACAGTTTGCCCTCTGACCTCTGTTATAAAGGTGAAAGGTCATTCCATCCTCCCAAAACACACATCAGTGCCTTGGCCGACTGGTTTGTACACAAGTTTCACACACTGGTACTCATGCAAATGACACATTTCAAAGTCCCGTTCCCCCATCATTCCTTTAGGCCTCTTTTACTTCATACCAGTTATTAAGGTGAGAGTTTAAACTAGTAGTTATGAGTGTCAAACTGTCTGTGGTGGTTGTCTTTGGATCTGTTTGAAACCATGTATGAATAAGACCATCTGGACCCACGTGGCCACAAGCCTAATAGGTGAAACTATCAGCATGCTTTCATAAACAGCACGGTCTGAGAAGGCAGCTCTAGATGCTCATGTCCCGACCAGGAAACCTCCAGGCACATCTGTTCCACTGTTCCATATAAAAGGTTTCCCCAAAGGATTCAATGCTATTAAACACTCTGATCAATTGAAAATGACATATTCTGTTTGTCTTTGTCCACTGGCATGTGATATCCGGAGTGAGTGTAGTCAGCACTGAGCTCTGGGGTGAGAGTCGTGTTTTTAGAGAGGGAGGGCAGAGGGGTTGACATCCTGTATCGATCACAGTGTCAGTCATAATAAAAAGCTGAGCTGTCAGAGACAGAGGCAGTACTCACACTCCACGCCTTTCCAGTCTGACACTCATCTCTTATCTGCAACCTGACCTGAAGTGAACACCCACTGTAACAGCAATTACAGCTGAATACGTTTGTTCCAGAGGAAATATGTTTGACCTATTACACTTGTATTGTTGATTCTTATGACATTTAACTGGCATGTTGTTAGATAGTGATGGTGGCATTGAGCAAATAACCTTTGTGTACAAATTAAAGAGAACATTTCAGCAAAATTGACAATACTTACTTTTAATAAAAGTTTTTATTTTATTTTAAATTTCAATAACTTTCTCCACCTTTGAAACAACCTCTGCTATTACCAAGGCCATGTTTGGCAGGTAAAACAAAAAATGTATTTAATCATTTCATGATTAAACTATATCTAATCCAAGTACTCGTTTATTATTTTCAGCTTTACATATCGTGCTTTGAATGTTGTTTAAAGCAATGTGCACCCTGTTCATTCATTAAATTTACATTGCCAACATTTGCATACTTTAAAGGGAACATTCATTCCCCTGCAAGAGAAAACCACAGAGACACAGATTAAGCCTAGTCCTAAAGGAAAATAAATAAATAATAACAATTAAAACAAAAAAAAAAATGTATGGAGAAAACCAATTTACTCAGTAGTTCAGTCGACACTTTATGTCAAGGCATTATATGCACTTAGGAACAGTGTTTTATTTTATTTTATATTTAAATTTTTCTGTTTTCATTCTATTTCTAAGATTTTTTATAATTAATTTCCTATTTGTGTTTTGTCAATGTTATTATTTTTTTTTTAATGTGTCTATATGGTTTGAAATACATTTTAAATGCAATTTCTTAAATCAGTTACCTTCATCAGAATATTATATAAATACAAATAAATAAATACAAATAAAAAAATAATAGTTTTAACCTCAGTGTCCTAAATCAGTGTGTTTTTTTTTTGTTTTTTTTATCAAGGAACCACTACTATTTGATCACAATAATTATTTTAATAAATATTAAAGATAGAACTGGTAGGTATTAAGAAATAGTGAAAGCACTCTTTTCTCACTTATTTTTATTTTATTATTTGAATTGATTTGATTTTAGAAAAGATTCAGCAGTATGCAGTTAAGTGTGCATGGAAGAGATGCGTTTTCAGCTGTTTCTGGAATATTGTCAGGGACTCTGCAGTCTGGACAAGGTTAAGAAGATCATTCCACAAGCAAGGGACACATTTTAATGGGTTTGCGGCGTAAGCTTCATACCAAAAATTGTTTTTATAATACAGGTATGTATGTATAGGCCAGGCGTGAAATACATCAGTTAACCTCTGCCTGACTTCCAAAGGGTCAAGACAGTGAAGACACTCATCTAATAGTCCTGCTCTGCTTTCCAGTAATGCTGAGCCACTAACAGAGTGGATAGACATAAGTTGTGTAGATGGAGCAACTACCATCTTGATGACAGCCATTCTGATCGCTGGGACAGAGCTGTAAGTTCACTGATGTCTCACTCTGAAACAGCTGTTTGAGTGGGGGGTAAACTCACAAAATAACTGATGCATGAAGGACCATTCTTTTCAAGCAAGGGCAGGCTCACATGACTCAGAGACGTCACACCATTACAGCTCTCAGTTTAGCATCGTAACATAATGAGCTATATGTGATCCTAATTTTTGTTAGTTGTGTTGTTTGATTGTAAATATTTTGCAGTTAAGTATATTATATTGTGCCATATATAAAAAATAATAATTAAAATACGCCAAACTACACAGAATTTTATTTTCATTTATTTATTTTCTGTACCCCTTTGGAATATTTTATTTTACACCTCCCAAACATTATCAGAATGAAGTTTAATGTAGAAGTTGAATTTGATTAGAAGCTGAATATTAAAGTCACTCTATGTATGAACTGTAATTTAAACGTGTTTTAAATTAATAGACAGGAAAGTAAAATTCAGCCTTCCTGCTTCCACTCTTCTGGGAAGGTTTTCCGCTAGCTGCGGGGATTTACTGTCATTTCCTCCCAAGTTCTCCTATAATGAGTTGTACTCTTGTATGAGTTTCTTACTTTTGTTAAACACTAAGGACAATATATTTTGAAGAATGTTGGTAACCAAACAGTAAATGGTAACCATTGACTTCCATAGTATTTTTTCCATTTTTGGAAGTCAATGGCTGCCGTCATTGTCCATGTGACATCAGCGGTTCAACTGTAATGTTATGCTTCATGGTACTCTTGTGAACGTGCATCAAAGACTGAGAAGGAAGAGTAGAAATTGTTGAATAAAATCATTATTTTAGTTTTCTTTGGGCACAAAAGGTATTCTTGTATGTTCATAATTTTAAGGTTGAACCACTGATGTCACATGGACTATTTTAATGATGTCCTTACTACCTTTATGGGTCTTGAACATGTCAGTTGTGTTGCTGTTTATGCAGCGTCAGAAAGCTCTCGGATTTCATCAAAAATATCTTAATTTGTGTTCTTGTTGTCTTACAGGTTTGGAACGATATGAGGGTGAGTAATTAATAACAGAATTTTTCAGAATTTTGGGGTAAATATCACTTTAAAGCAAAAAAAAAATTCATACAGCACATTGCTAGAACTCAAACCATAAACTATGGGAAGTGTTATACTTTATTACTTATAAATATCACACTTATAGCCCTCCTGATGATTTTGAATTACTGGCGTTCCTTTATTTATTCTGTCTTTTCTTTCTCTCCCCTTTTCTTTCCTCTGTATTGCCATCGGCCTCAAAGGCACTGCATTCATAAATTACTAATGAGGGAGTAGGGATCCTGTTTTGCAAAAGCGTTTGACAACACACCTACTCGGACGTTTCGGACACGGCCTACCTTCCAACAGCTCAGCAGGAGGACATCGCTCTGCCAGGATGGGATGCCAAGATGTGCCTCCAACTAAACACTGACACAGACATGACTAAAAGATCACACTTGCAGGTGTGAGACAGAACTAGGGGAGATCAGAAAAATGCACATCCAAGACTATGATTATAGTTCCGAGCGGCAGTATCAGAAGACATAAGCAATGGAGCCCAATGAATACATGCTGCTAGATTATATGATCCTAACCGACCATTTAACAGAAAATGTACAAATAAATATAGTTCAGAATAAATAAGTCTGGAATAATTAACATTATTTACCGCTGTTGAAAAAAGTCCCTTATTATCTGACAATGAATAATAGCGGTTTTATTTTCGAATATATGAAAAGTTTGGTTCCAAAATCCAATAAATCCATTATGATTAATTTGAGTAAAAATGTGTTTTCTTTATCAAAAAAGTGGCAGGATGAAAACCAATATTTTCTGTTTCAAACTTTCACATAGCATATTTAGTTTATAATAACATGAGTGGTCAGGTTTTGATTTTCAAAGATTTATTATAAAATTTTATTATTTTTCCCAAAATGCAATAAATCCATGATACATTTTTTTTCTTCCAAAATGCAATAAATCCACTGAATCAATATGAAAGTTATTTTTCATATTGGAGCTGATGAAAATACACAACATTGTAAGGTGATAGTATACGACAGCATCTGAACTTGGTCAATACTAATCTTATATACAGGCACCGGACTAAAAAATGCATTCATCAGTCATCGCTACCAAAATGATTTCAACGGGTCATCTTGTTAATGCTTTAAATTAATTACAGTGACAAAATACAATTTAATCACAAACAAGAACATGGCGACATCACATTAAACCACAGAAATTCCAAAATGACATTTCCCTTACATTCATCTTTGCCATGTTACATTTATTTAATTGACTAGTGCTATGTGCTGTAAAAAACATAAATGGCATTAATAAAAACACTAACACTGACAAGCTACGCAATATTGCATTCATAATCGAATACGATTCATCTAATGAACATGATGTAGCGTAGCTTGTCAGTGATCTACGGCTCTATGTATTAAATGCATCTGAATAATTTCCATTTGAAAGCATGTGATTGAGATTTAGCGGTACTATTAATCACAGAACCGGCTTTACTGACGAGATGCGAATGACAATTACATGCGATTTATCATGCAGCCCTTGTTTGTTGATCACAAAGTGCAAAGAGGATGAGGGAAACTAGGACACTGGTGTATTCAAAGCACCGCCATTACTGTCTAGAGTTCGTGGAATGGTGCACTGTGATTGGTTGAGCAGATATGTCGCATTCAGCAAAAAAGGGAGACTGGAACGATCACGATTTCCATAAGAAATTAACTGAATAACTGATTATAACTGACTAGATATCAATAGATATGCTGTGTTACACACAAACATACAGGCCCACAACTGACCTACAATGTCATGTAAAACAATATTTCTTGACGCTGTCATAAACCAATCCTTCAGGAAATTGCTTTTCCATGACTACACACAAAAGACCCTCACCTCAAGATCAACATCACATTCGATATCAACTTCACTATCCAGGAAATTACATTTTTACCCCGTAAGGACCAACACACAGGCACATAGGCTATCAGAGCAGACACATATAAATGGTGGATTAGAAAACCCCCAAAATATAATTTTACCAAGAGATAAAAGGAAGTAGAAATGTGCCCTTTGACTCACGAAAGCTCCAGCGCTTTCTGGAACAATTTTATAAAACCAAAGCATAAACACAGTGTATCTGAATACTGCACTAATTTAGGTGAAAAAAAAAATATTAAAAGAAAAAAAATTAAAAAATACATTTACCCTGCCACTTACATTCCAAGTTTGGAAAAAGTAAGACTTTTTAACTTTTTGAAAGAATATGATGCTCACCCAGGCTCCATTTATTTAATCAAGAATACAGTGAAAACAGTAACATTGTGGAATATTATATTTTTAAAGACAAACTACTTTAAAAAATATAATTTATTCCTGTGATGTCAAAGCTGAATTTTCAGAAGCCATTTCTTCAGTGTCACATGACCCTTCAGAAATCATTCCAATAAGCTGATTTGCTGCTCAAGAAACCTTTACTCTTATAATCAGCCGAAAGCAGTTGTGCTGCTTAATATTTTTGCTGAAATCATGACACATTTTTTTTTTTCAGGATCCTTTGATGAAAAGAAAGTTCAAAAGAGCATCATTATCTGAAACAGAAATCTTTTGTAACATTCTAAATGTATTTACTGTCCCTTCTAAACAATATAATGCATCCTTGATTTTTTATTAATTACTATTCATTTGGAAAAGTATTAATTTCTTTCACAACAACAAAGAATCTTACACTCCAATGGTAGATAACAAATATTTTTGTATGACAATAAATAAATCAATTAGTACAGTCAATTGATTACAAAATAACTAATTAATCACATTTTTTATGGAAGGAATCATGATTAATCCCAGTTTGCAGTTGGCTGAAACATTGCTCAACTTTGCAGATGTATGTGTAACTAAGATATTTACGCTCAAGTCAAACCTTATTCTTCCAGCATTTTTCCTTTAGCATAAACCAAAATCGGCATGACATTTATATCTCGGCACAAATCCTCCATACTCATACAGCGGGCATTTATACAATCATTCAGAGATGAACTCATCAATCTCACGAGTGAGAGGGTGGTCACCGGCGTGCTCCAGCGGGGCAAAGGGATTCAGTGGATTGAGTTAGAGGATGCTGAAATGTGTGACGGGCGGCTCAAGGCCTCCAGCTTTATGAGGAACAATACTCCTCTTCCACTCAAGTGGCAAAAACACCATTAGTGCTCTCCACCAGGGAACAAATGATAGGGCGAGCGGATTACAATGCCATTGTGCATGTATGAGTGAGTAGACGACGAGGGTTTACTATCTAGCCATAAGCCACAATGAGACAGACTGCTTACCTGCTCATACTTTGCTGCCTTCTGGGTATCGGTGAACAAGCGGAGATTCAGACGTGCTTTCTCCTGCAGAACATGCTGAAGCTCACTCTCCTGTCAAGACACACACACACACACACACACACACAAACAGAAAGGTTAGATTCTCAGTTTTGTAGTACACATTTTCAAACTCTAGCAGAAATACTCACAGGCACACACTGAAAAACACGTTTAGATGGCAGGGTGTATTTCTGGTAAGAACAGAGAGTTTCCAACACAGCTAGTGTTAGTCAATGCATTATTCATTTTGAGAAGAGTGAGACAGGGAGAGAGTAAGTGAGTGAAGACAGTAAGAGAGAGAGGGACGTTGCGGCCCACCTGTCTAAGAAAGACTGACATTGAGGGTTTGAACTACAGAGATCACTAGTCAACTGAAATCGTCTCCACACAACACATCTAGAACAGTCTACATAGACAAGGAGAAAAAGAACCAGAGAGAGAGTCCATCACTACATCAGCATCTATCTATTTTTTTTTTTTACTTTGCATTTGTGACAGAATCAGCATATTAAAATGATTTCTGAAGGACCATGTGACACTGAAACCTGGAATAGCGACTACTGAAAATGCAGCTTTGCCATCACAGGAACACATTATATTTTCAAATATACATTAAATACATTTTCTTTTAAATCACAACAATGCTACTTTTGTTAATATTTTAGTTATCAAAGGAACAACCTAGGTGAACATAACACTCTTCTTTAAAAATTTGGATTTTAATTTATTTTGGTGCATAACATTTTAAATCAAAATAATACCACTTTATTTAATGTTTTATTGATCAATAAAAAAAATATTAAAATATATGTACCAAAACACAGAACTACGCAATTTAACCTAATTTATTTTACTGCAAATGAATTATATTTATTTTTGAGTTGATTTTTATATTCTTTATATTCTTCACATTGTAATGTTTTACTATTATTTCACAGATTGTGCATTGTATTGTCAGACCAATGAAGCACACTAAACTGAAATCAAACATAACTGAGAGAGACAGAGAGAGAGAGAGAGGAAGTAAGATTGAGAAGTACAAGAAAGTAATGCTGATGAGGCACTACCCAAGAGAGGAGAGCACACAGCACATCAGACAGCATGCTGCTTTTATGACTGAATCATCTGTACACCTTTAAATAGCTCTGTGTAATTAGGTTAACTTCTCAAATGATTGGTTAATCTTCCATGCTGCAGAAAATTTGCATACGCCCCCTAACCAAACCCCCATCCTACACAGTTTTCTCCTCTCACTGCAAGAGAAAAACGTATTTACATTCCACCAACATCCACGTGGTCTGACACTAGCATCACTTACTCAAGTTATCTTCAGGCAAGAACCACAAATGTAAGTATTCATTTGTTCACGTGTGCATCTCCGTGTGCTCTAAAGAAAATGTATCGCTCATAGTGGAGATTCCCAGCCACATATCCCAGAAGAGAAAATATATGTACAGTATTTCACTTTATTAAATCTATAAATAGAAAATAATTTACACTAATAAAGCTCAATGAGAAGTAATGTAATTGTAAATGTAATACAGACCAAAATGATAATAAACAAATAAATAAATAAATAGGTTCAAACGTCAGTGACTTTCCTTCATAAAAGCACACAACATTTTTAAATGTTTTCCAATATCGTGATAATAACATATACCGTGATAAAAGCTTTAGCAATTAATTGAAACGTGAAAATCTGATACCGGCATATCCCTAGCACACATACATACATAGACACACACACACACACACACACACACTGCTTCATAACAGAAGATCACCTCCATTTCTCTCCATTCACTCTCATCGAAAGGCCATTGTCATTTCAACTAGCGTCAATTCGCTGCAGTCACTTCCAATCTCTCCTGAGCCGCACATGATTGCATTGGCAGCCCACTCTCTGAACATCGATCCAAAAAAACTCTGAACGGATGAAAGACTCGACTGACCCAGTGTAGAGGAGAGAGAGAGCAAGAGAGCTAATGATTACAGATTAGACACATATAAACTTGATTCACATCGAATGTGTAACACTAACAAATCGCATGAAACAGCCCAGGAGTCTGAGCACCGTTTCTGCAGCACCATCATTTGCATGAGCAAATGAACGAATGGTAAAAAAGGGAGGGATGCCATGAGGGAGGTCGTTACAAAAACATTCTATTCATTCTGCTGGAAGAGCCTGCTAATAATGTATTAGAAGTGAAGCATACACTAATCACACACACACACACACACACACATGCTTGTTTCTGGAACCCTCTGCTCTCTGCGTCAGAACATGTTATATGATTATGTTCAGAACAACATAATACTGGCAATAATGCAATATTTACCTTCTTGGTTGCCTGTATTGAACTTTGTATTGCATAAAGCACAGTGAGAGCTGGTTAAAAAAAAAAAAAAAGGAAAAATATACAGTACGGCTGTCTCTATTAAATGCCGCTCCATCTGAAAGCAGGTGATGGAGATTTAGCGATAATCAAGGAAATACAGATAGATAAATAGATAAATAGATAAATAGATATAGGTTCCTTTGTCCAGTGTCATCTATACAAGTGCTACGTGTGTGTTTTCCTGCCTGCCCTGTGTTACCCTGGTTGTGGATTATTAAAGACTCTAATTATTATTAACTATTAACCCATACATCTTTGTTCTCCTTCACTCCTGCACCATAGTATTGTGACAGAAACAGTGTATATGCATCAATCAAGTGCTACTTATTCAGTCCTGACTAAAGCTTTTATTTTATTTTTGGATGGTGTTGTAGCCAGACATCCTGCTTTGTGGAAGATGTCCAGTCGAAGAGAGGGTAATGGATGTCAGGCCCTTCCAGGAAATAAGCGCCACTGACCTTTGAGACGACACAATCTGTTCTGCTTGCTCACCAAACACGTCTCTCTCTTTGCAAGCACTCCGTTCAAGAGAGAGCTAGCATATTCCTATTGACACCAGGATTCATGCTACAATGAGCACGAAATATGGTAATACTGAGATTGTGAGTATATGACTAAGGTCATAAAGGGGTTTTTAATTTAATGAAAAAAAATATGAGTGGTGCTTTCCAAGGCAAAATTCATCATATATCATTAAAGTGGTTGCCAGGCAGTTGCTACGTGACTGCTAATTTGTTTTTTAGCATGTTGCTAAATCTACAGTTTGAGTTACAGTCCTTCTTATCTGTGAGGACCACTCAACAGAAGCATGACCTTAAAATAGAACAAGCAAGAATAAGTCCCACTGGCAAAGTCACACTAGGCACTTCACTAACACACGTCTACATACCAGAGGCACTACCCCGTCTGCATGTTTACACAAAAACAGAACAGTGACATGACAACAATCGTATACCCACAGAGCTAATCATCTTTGACCCAATAAAGAGGCAAATACTAAATACATACAATTTGCATATGCTTTATTGAATATTTTCTTGTTTGATTCTCATATGAATAATCTCTGATCTAACGCTTTAGATGATGGTCCTACATATCATTTCTTGCTCCAAGAAAGCATATGTTTTCCACTCAGACAATGTCACATATAGGGACAAGCTAGGAATACTGTGTCTCAAAGTATTTTAGTTTTTTAAATCATATTCATTTAAACACTTAAAAAAATCTGTTTTTATTCAGCAATGATGCATTGATTATATTGTTGTTTTTACTGTATCCTGTGATCAAATAAATGCAACTTTGTTGAAAATTTTAAAACTCTTACCACCCCTTCACCCTGTGCCAGACGTTCACTCACTCAATTTAAAATACTTCACAGACTACATTTTTACCAATTCAAAACTGGCTAGAATCTATCCTACTATTAGTCCTGCATGCATCAGATGCCTACACTCGCCAGCCACAACAGCCCATATGATTTAGTCATGCCGAAAAATTGGGAGGGATTTTGGAGAGATATGTAGCGCGTGTCGCGGCGCAAGTGCAACCCTCCCTCTCAATTAGTAAATAACGGAAATGAGCGGAGAAAGAGTACACGTTTCTAAATTTGGACCAGCGACCAGAAGATCAGATTCGCTCAAGAGACTGTGTCAACAACAAGGGTAGAAGGAAATGACAACAACACTGGCTGCATTAGAAACAGGTAAAGTGTATTAAAGTGATTGCAATAATAAAAAGGGAAAAAATATATATAATAATAATAATAATAATAAAAGTCAGAGTTTCAATACATCATCAAAATCAACAAACAAAATAATAAAATAAAAGAATATAGTTACCCCAAAAAAGGGGTAATAGAGAATAAAATAAATTAAAAGAATGAAATTAGTAAATGTATCCTCCTTATAACCCTTATATATTTAAATGTCTATTTTTCTATTTCTATTTCATTTGTCTTCCTTTTTTATTAATTGTTTGTCTATTTATTTTTTAACTATTTAAACTCAACCTAATAAAGTTAAATGACCCTTAATTTGCTAATATAGAATATAGATACATAAAATAATATAGAATGTATATTTCACCTATTTATTTGTGTTCTAATTGGCTTATTTAATATAGATAATAACTTTGAATTTGACTGTAAATACAATTCTTCCAAATTACCCTTTTCACTCTTGTTCTTCAGAAAAAAAAAAAAAAAAAAAAAAAACCAAATAATTTCACAGTGGAATGAGTAAAAATAGAGAGAAGAGAAAAAAAAAACACAATGGATCAACCTTGCTTACAATAACAGTCCCAATGTGGATTAGGGTTTCACCAAACTTTAGCTCTAGTTCAGTGCTGCTTACACGAGATCCATCTTCCGCAATTGAGTTCTGAGCAACACAGTTCAGTCAGAAAAAAAAATGAAGGAAAGCGTGTGCACAATCCTACCAATCTCTCGATTCGCGTAGTTCGATCCGTATTTGGGCATGGCTCGCCAGTTCCTGCTCACAGACTCCTTTTTAGTGCAATGCAGGAACAGTTCAAGTTCAAAGTCTTCTTCGCCGATCGTCTGGTTCCAGAAAATGTGCTGCACCCGACTCAAAAGATGATTGAAGATAGAAGATAGATAGAAGGACAGAAAAAAAAACCCAACCAAGAGAAATCTAATTTTCTAAATATGAAGGTTTCAGATAGGTGACACTCCAACCTCTCCGAGTTTCTCTCTCTCCTGGTAACAGTTTGCACCAGCATCAATCGTGATAAACGGCTGATGATGTTCAATTCACATCTCTTCCCTCAAAATCTGTTATTTTTCTTAACACGAATGCTGAATTCTATATTCTAATTTTGTTTTCTTCTATTTTCAGGACCGTGTCGCAACTGCTGTTTCTCACTCTCGCATCGCGCGTTCTCTCTCGCACTCCCGCGCACAGCTCCGATCATAGGGCGGGGCTTACTCTTCGCTCTCCTCATTGGACCAATTTTAACTTTGTTTTATTTGAATAATAATAAAAAATATGTTTCTAAAATAGTTTTCTCTTTTTTTATGCATTTCCTATTTCAAAATGTTATGAAAATAAAGTGCTGATTTACATATTTACGAGTATTATGGTATTTTTTTCCTTTAATATTTTACATTAACAGGGCTCTTAGTAACCTGGGTTACAGATATCTTTAAATCTTTTAGTGACATACAGTGTTTGGAATAACGGCGTTTAAAAGAACGGCGTTAGGTAACGACGTTATTTTATCAGTAACGCAGTAATCTAACTAATTACTTTTCCCGTCGTTACAACGCCGTTAACGTTACTAAACGTTAAATGCGGTGCGTTACTATGCATTGATTTAATAAACTATGCAATCCAAACGCACCCCTGGCTCACACAGCGGGTGGGTTAATAACGAGATAAGAGATTATGATTGGCTAAGGCAGAGTCATGTGTTTCATGGTAGCCAATCAGAGCCAGTGTTTTTACATACATGCCGGCACACGCGCCAGCACCGCCAAACCATAGAGCACCAAACACACGCAAGAGCTACACAGAGATTCGCAGCAGAGATGGCGAGATGGCGAGTCAGGAGCAATCGGATGAAAAGTTGGCATTTTCAAGGTGGAGATATAAGCGCTACTTCAAATTCATTGTGGTCAAAGGCAAGAACGTGTATGTAATGTGTACATGCAAATTGCTGTCTGTTGACGTGCAATAAATATCGAAAGTTATGTACGAACACCTGTCTGTTCTACTCATTTCAACTGACTTGTGAAAACTGCAAAAAAAAAAAAAGTACAAATTCTCTGACATATAGCAATTTATTATTTTTTTACAGTAAAGCAAATAGTTAATTTCCCTGGTAACGAGTTACTTTTATTATAGAGTAATTCAGTTACTAACTCAGTTACTTGGAACAAGTAGTGAGTAACTATAACTAATTACTTTTTTAAAGTAACGTTCCCAACAGTGGTGATATATATGGTGTTTCTTCTGACCCTGACCCCCTCTTTGCCATTTTCGGTACTAATGCTGTAGATACTGTGCTTACGATAGGAATTCATAAGGTTTAACACACTGTTGGCAAGAGATTTAATTATCTTCCATTGAAAAAAAGCTGAGCACATAATAGATGGATTAAAGAATTGCTGTATTTTATCCTTCTTGGAAAAAATCTAATTCACTGTCGGAGGCTCATACCACAATTTCTTTGAAACATGGTTACCCTTCTTTACATATTTTGATGACTTGCAATTTACTTTGGGAGGGGTTTCCTAAACACTGAAACAAATATGGACCTACAGAATATTCTGGGATTTTTATGAAACGTTTTGTTGCAGTTATTATTATTATTAGTTTTTTCTTGTTAATAGAAATGCCTATGAATAAAGCAATCTTACCACCCCCAAACTTTTGAACATTAGTGTATATACTATACACTAATATTTATATACATTTTCATCTGTGTTGTATTCTTTAATAATTGCACTGTCAATGAGCTTACTCAAATTTCACTGTTGGTTATGTATGCTCTATATAATCATGTATGTGATGAATAAAAATCTTGAATCTTGAATATACTGTAAGTAAAATTCGCAGAAATGAATAAAACTTCAACAGTGAATCAAACTCAACTCTTGATGAATTAGAGACACTCTTTAAACATCACTCTTAAAGCTGTCATTGTTCTGACTCACAAGACAAGGACTGCAAAAGCAGTATGACAAGGTCTTTAAGAAACTTAATGGCTCAATAAAAGTGCATTAAAATGTCAGTAATGGAAATATCACCCAGCTCTATTCAAAACGTGTAACAGACACATCCTTCAAAAAACATTTTGGCAATCATTCAAGTGCATGAAATCACACATGATGTTCTACATGGCTGGCTGGAACTATCAGATGTAAATGTGATGAGTGATTAAGAAGAGAGGCAGATGGTCCCCTCAGAGAGTCCGTCCCAACATCCCACATTCCAAGACACAATACAACACCACCAGACACAGCTTTACACTACAGGCTGCTGTTCCCATACAAACAACAGCAGTTCACGATCACAGGAGTGCACAATGGTGGTGGAGAGACATGACGAAAGCGTGAATTTGAAAGTGTTTTTTTTTGTTTTTGTTTTTTTCTTTTCACATCATGTAAGGACAGCATGTCTATTTTTGTATTTTTTCCATTTATTAGCCTTTCAGTAGGGCACAAAAGCAACCGCTGGAGCCGAGGGGACAAACAGCTCACTCTGCCACTAATGGACACACA
Source organism: Carassius auratus (assembly GCF_003368295.1). Classification (NCBI taxonomy): domain Eukaryota; kingdom Metazoa; phylum Chordata; class Actinopteri; order Cypriniformes; family Cyprinidae; genus Carassius; species Carassius auratus. Next base: position 57,047 of record NW_020528156.1, read on the forward strand.
AAAAAATGCAAGTGTATGTATACTCAAAAAAAAAAAAAAAAAAAAACGGCACAAACACTACACAAACAACCCAGGGCACATCATAGACGTTCCAAAGGCTGGCAGATAATTTTTGGTAGTTGAGTTTGGCCCTTGTAGCTTTGCACTCTTTTTACAGTGTGCTAGTGATGTTGTATGATAGGAACATTACGAGACTTACTGCATTCACGCAGAGGTCACAGGAGATAAAAATACACATTTTAGAGACTTTCACTAGTAAAAAACTTTATTTAACGATCCTGTAATAGCATCCTTTCTATGTAATGCACTGTGGAGACCTTTAGCCTGCTTTCAGACGGTTCCTCTCACGGAGGAGACTGATGGAATTTTCCAGCAGCTTAGTTCTTGATATAGGTTAAGAAAGGTTGTCTTGATATCAGGTTTACTCAGTGTTATTAAACACCAATGCTATGCTTATACAAATAATTGGATTTATAACTGTAAAATACTCATAAAAAGCTAGGGTAAAAACCTGTAAGTTGTTCCAGTAAGTCAGTTCACTTACTCCATGCAGTGAAACACTGTAATGTATCTAATGGGTATTTCATGTAATTTCACTGTAAAATGCTGTTAAATTTATACTTTCTGGAAATGAAAAACTGAATCTTAACATTCCCAGAATACTCTACTTCCTACAGAATATTGTGCAACAGCTCACATATTAGCCCACCTTTCAAAGGAACTTTGAACTTTCAGTCAAATTTGCTCTTCTATCAGCTTGAATCAGTCGGCCCATTCTCCTCTGACCTCTAGCATCAACAAGGCATTTTCGCCCACAGGACTACCGCATACTGGATGTTTTTTCCTTTTCACACCTTTCTTTGTAAACCCTAGAAATGGTTGTGCGTGAAAATCCCAGTAACTGAGCAGATTGTGAAATACTCAGACCGGCCCGTCTGGCACCAACAACCATGCAACGCTCAAAATTGCTTAAATCACCTTTCTTTCCCATTCTGACATTCAGTTTGGAGTTCAGAAGATTGTCTTGACCAGGACCCCACCCCTAAATGCATTGAAGCAACTGCCATGTGATTGGTTGATTAGATAATTGCATTAATGAGAAATTGAACAGGTGTTCCTAATAATCCTTTAGGTCACTGTATATATGTATGTATGTATTAATGAGCTGGTGGTTATGTGTGTATAATCCTTCTGTGAGATTTCTTTGCAGTGTTTTTTTTCTGGGACCTGTGGGTTTCTGTCCTTTCTAGGTAGGTCCTCTGTGAGCACACCCCTTGGCTGGATTCAGAAACCAGGTGCTCGACTTACAGTGTTACTTCACTCGTCGATATTGTGTCTAGCTGGTATGATAGCCCTGGTTTCAGCTTCATGCTTCATGGGTCATGCGGCCAGGTCGGAGCCTTCTTGATCATCAAGCCCCCTGTATGGAACTGCAAAATTTCCTTGATGTCCGGCTAGGCTGCCCTGAGGTGCTTCCTGACTTCCTTTTGGGCGTTCGAGTTCTCTCCCCTTCTGAGGAGTTGAATTCCTTGCTCCATGGGCTTTTCTCGTGGTAGTTTAGCAGCGCTCCCCTTTACCAAAAACGGTTGCCTATGGACACATTACTACTTTCTGAATTCAGAGTTCTTCTCTCACATGAGAGTTGAGTTCTCCATTTTTCCAGAGCACCAGGAACAAGCATCAGGTGAACTATGCCCTTCCTTCGCCTCTCTGATGCGCAATATAGTTTTTGGCTATCTTGCAGTATGTTTTCCCTTCTGATTCTAACAATCATGCTGTAGGTTGAGCCCCCTCTCTCGTGAGAGCTGGGTTTATGCTCCCTCAGCGAGGTAACCTACTGCTAGCCATTCCAGCATTGGAACATGCTGTAGGTTGAGCCCCCTCTCTCGTTGAGAACTGGGTGTGTTGCTCCCTCAGCTAAATAAATTACTGCAAGCTGTTCCAGCATTGGAACATGCAGAAGGTCAAGCTCCCCTCCCATTTGAGAGCTGTGTGTTTGCCCCTCCCCTTAGCTAGATATTTACTGCTACCCACTCATGCATTATACCATAGATCGGGTTGATGACTCTCAAACATATTGGTTTTGGGATGCACCATTCCATCTATGAGCTGCTCTTTCAGAGTGCCACGAGAGCCCCTTAGAATGGTATCCTAAAATCCATGTTATAGTAAGTCTGCACGTGAAGTCTTTGCGCACTTTCTAAAATCCACACTTTGGTAAGTTCACACGCTAGTACTCAGCATTCTTTTTTAAAAACCTATATGGTAAGGGCTTCACACGGTTGCTTCATGCTCTTTCTTGAGCTGGTAAAAGGCCCATTCATCTTGGGCCCTGGTCCATCTATGTATCCTCAGGATACCTATTTAAACAGGGTGTTGCTACTAGGGATCTGTTGAAACAGTTCCTTCAGCAAGCTTATGCGTGAGCAAGCAGTAGCCGATATGAAAGGCCACGACTTAGTATGATGCTAGGCTCTTGGTTGTATCTCTCTAAAGGAATCTATTTTTGATTCCAAGCCTTGAGCTCTACAACGGGCCCAGGAATCTGGCCCTAACAGTTAAGTTTCGATATGTAGCCTAGGCCTTTGGCCGTAAGGGATAATGTCACAGACAGCCGTCTAACTTCCCAGGGGCAACTCCCATGGAAATGGTACAGTTGGTACTTAGTGCTCACCATGGTTCTGGCCTACACTCCCCTCAGCATGGTGGCGTGGGTATACTGTTCCCCATAGCGACCCTTAAAGGACGCAGTTTGAAGTTCCCTTGAAAGGGAACGTCTCAGGTTACTTATGTAACCATGGTTCCCTGAGTAGGGAACGACACACTGCATCCTCTACCTTCCTGCCATGCTTTGGACGCAAGCTTTAGATGAAGAAGTGGATGATGTGTTCTCCCTGCACCTATTTATACTATAATCACACCGGTAATGAAGTCGCCGGCCAACATGTTGTTGGTGTTTTTCAATGAATGCTTCAGACACGGGTCACGACAAGGCGTTTCCCATAGCGACCTCTAGAGGACGCAGTGTCTCATTCCCTACTCAGGGAACCACGGTTACATAAGTAACCTGAGAAGTTTTTCTTTCTTCGTTTTTTGTTCACATTATTTAATAATTTGTACTGCATTATTTAAGTGTCATGTCTTGCTTTTAGTGTCAAGTGTGCATGATAAAATGCACCTTCTATATTAATGTCAAACTCAAATACTTGTAATGAACTTTGATTCATTGTGATTTTTTTTTTTTACATTTGTTTTTAGGTCACTAAATTATAAAGGTAAAAAAATTATATACTTATTTTGTATGCTAACGTTATTTAATGTGTATTTAAAACCGTTTTTAGTGTCCTATATTTACAACACAGTTGCGTCACAAAAAAACTGACTGCTTTACTCTTTAGTGGTCAGAGAAAGAGAAAAACACAAAACTGTTTGTGTTCCAGAACATCTCAGGATCTTCCATCTGGAATGGAGTGAAAAATGCTGATGTTTCAGGTGTAGTTCACTCATTAGGGGATGTGGGCTGGCAGATATAGGAGTTTGAATGAATGTTCTGCCAATCCACAACAAACAATGTTTAATATAGAAGGAAAAAAGACTTATATCAGGCTTTGCCAAAGTTTGTGTGTTTATAGACCTGTCAGGAGACTAAGCTCCGTGTATTTTTGCAGTCATTACTGTGAAAATAGAGCCTCCTGTGGTATAGAGAGCCCCTGAGGAGAGAAACAGTTATACTGCTGATTCTCACACACTGAGAGATGCGTGTCCTACTGAGACAAACATGCAATTTTACCTAGCTGTTTAAATGTGGATGACTTCTTTTGTTTTCAAAAAGTAAATTAAAATCATTACAAGCCAATCAAAAAGAAACCAGTTCACATTTTTAAATTTCCAAATTTTTCAAATTAACACTTCTATTCAGCAAAGATGCACTAAACTTCTCAAAAGTGACGGAAAACAATTTAATTTTGTCACAAAAGATTTCTATTTCATATAAATGTTCACTAATACATGCTGCTTTTGAACTTAATATTACTCAAAGAGTCCTGAAAAAAAGCGTCACAATTTCCACAAAAAATATTAAGCATCACACCTTTTTTTCAACATTGATGACAATAATAAGAAATATTTATTTAGTAGCAAATATTAGAATGATTTCTGAAGCATCATGACACTGAGGACTAGAACTTATTGTTGAACATTCAGCTTTTCATGACAGGAATACATCTGAAATGTAAACATATATTTAAATAGAAAACAGCATTTAAAACCATTAAAAATCATTTTAAATCATATTTCACGATTTACTATATTTTTTATCAATTACATGAAGCCTGGGTAAGCATAACCGACTCCATGTATATTTTTCTATAGTGATGGTTAGATTTTTTTCTTTTTTCTTTTGTAATGAGGATTAAATAGGTAATTATGAACATTTTACAATAATACATTTAAAAAAAACTTAAAAGTAAATTAAAAGTAAACTTTTTTTTTCACCTCAAAGCATATAATACTAAACAATGGCAAATAATTAAACTATATTATTACTCTGCTCTCTAAAATATATTTAGATGTTTATGTGTTATGTGTTTATGACCTTAAATGTGTCCCTTTAAGGTCATAAAATGTTATCTAATTGCCCTGTCAGTGTTTATTCACTGATAACAACTCCCTGGATATATTTTAAATATAAACATAAATGTATTATTTAATCTAAAACAGTTAGGATCAATATTTTTATCAGAGTATTTATACAACATCAGCATTGAGAGTATTAATACTTAAACAGCTTTTACCCTTGAATTCAAAGCATATGATACAGTACAAGAACTAATATTCAATTAATTCCATAAAAGTCCAAAAAGTAGGAATCAAATGTGAAACTCGGGGCATGACCCATTTAAAAGGTCTTCCTCAGCTCTAAAAAGCTCCGGCAAAGCTTCTCTCATGTGTAATGGATGAAAAGTCTTTCCCGTATGCTGAGGTGAGAGGAATACAGAAGAAGAGAGAGGGTGTTTAAAAGAGGTTCCCTGGCAGTCAGGGACGAATAGTCTCTGTACATACACCTGCACACTTTATCTCTCTCCCTCATCTTCCTCGCACTCTCTTTCCTACTCTCACGGGCTTGCTTTTTTGTCCTTCTGCTCACTTTGTTTCCCCTGACAGTGGACCTTGGAGTCAGCTCTCCATGTCTGCTATGTGGGAAGAGCGAGAAAGACCGAGAGAGAGTGGGAAAGAGAGCAAACGCCCTTGAGAGTGTTGAGTATGTATGTGTGTGAAACTAAAGCACTTCCAACATTCATGTGCTTCGGTCAGGCAAACACCTTGATCAGCAACTGTTTTGTCCCCAAAACGTTTGCCCTGGATCAAAATGTATCATGCCAATCAAAATCCAGTCTAATTATTATACTAAAGCACACAGTTCTCAGGGGTGGGCTGGCAGAAGTGGGCCATTTCCCACAAGGTTGTTTGATCCCTTACACAATCCTGCACCACCTACCGTACCAAATGTTGTGAATTTGAGCAATGCGTCATACATGTGCTCTGGTGAATGTTAAAAGAGACATTTTGTCATTTAAGAAAATAAATAAATAAATGTAAACTACTGTATAAGTAGGTTGGCTATATGCACCATTCATATGGGACTGGTCCCAGCCAGGATTTTAATATTGCCTAAAATATCCAGGTTTAGGCTGTTTGCACTGTGCCGGTTGATCATTGTGTTATTCATGAGAGCAGAGTAGATGGCTCCTTACGCTTTCGAATCGCTCTTGCGCCTACTTTGTTTTTGTTTTGTTTTTTGTTTTCTTGGTGCGCAGCGAAGCTTTAAGTCAAACCAACGAACAGATACGTGCACATATTTCCATCACTTTTATCGTTCACTGTAGATCTCACCTTCTCATTACTAGCCCCATGATTGGTTGATTATGTCCAATACCTGCATGTTATTTGTCAAACTGCTTTGGATGTTTTAGGCAATATTAAAATCTTGGCCAGGACGTGTCCCATATGAAAGAAACATTTGGCCACCCTAACTATAAGCTTTCATGTAAACTATAAAAAGCTTCAATTTTTGATGAAAACAAAACAAGTAATGATAAAACAAAACATTAGTGACAAGAATTAATCTTGTTGAACCAACAGGCAACTTAAAGAACAGCAAATAAATAAATAAACCAATTTGGTCTGTTTTTATATTTGTATATTATATTACCTTTAAACCATTCTAACACAAAAGTTTGTGAAAATAAATAATTACAACAATATTTATATATATATTGCATTAAATACACAAAATTTTAATATTTTAGTAACACAGATCAGTATTAAGTAAGTAAGTTAATAAATAAATAAAGCTATTTGGCCTGATATTTATTTTTATATTATATTATAAATATATTGTCACGGGAGGAGCACAAGACAGACACAGTGGGCGTGGCGTCAGGCCTCGGAGAGGCTTTTATTAACAGAAATCATAAAACAAAGGGAATAAAAGTGGCCAAAGGGGGAAAGTGTCCAAAATAACAGGGAATCTGGTGTCCTCGTCGTGCTGCGGGATTTGTGTAGGTCGGGCAGTGTTCATCAAGGAAGGGTCCAGGCAAGGGGCGGAGTCCGGCGGCCGCACGTGCTCCCCTCCTTGGTCCGGGGCGCGAGGGGCGGCGGCTTCTCCTAGCGGCCGCGTCTCTCTCGTTGGCCGCGGCGCTGGTAGGGGATGGACGGCCCGGCATCCTGGCCTGTCGGCCGTGTATACGGGTGCGGTTCCCATCCGGATCACGGGTCCGGCAGCTCACGTCTTGGTGGCGCGGGAGTCCCTCAACGCACCCTTCCTGGACCCACGAGGACACCAGTGTGCATGCACGGGGAAGAGACCGGTCTCCTGAGGAGAGGCGCGTTGGGCTTTTAAACAGCGGCGGTAATGAGGCTCCACTTCCTTCAGGTGTGCCCCATCACACGCCGCCAGCCCTGACTCGTCCAGCGCCCCTCCTCTCACACACCCACTCCAGTCGGGAGCCTGGTGAAGGGCGGCGATTTAGGACGGGGTGCCGGTGATAATCAGGGAGGAGGCAGCTGACTCGTCACATTCCCCCTCCCAAGCGACATCCCCGTCATCAGGGCGCCGCCCACACGGGAGTGCTACCATCCTCAACCAGGCTCCAAACGGTCGGAGTGGGCGGGGCTTCCTCTCCGGGCGGTCCTCCCTCTCGCAGCGCACCAGAACAGGGACAGAGAAACCGGGTTTTAGTGACAGTCTCAACCAACCACAGGGTAAAATGACAATGGAAAAGTCACTTACCCCTTGTGTGGCTGGGAGGCTGTCCCCAGTTTTCCTCCGTCCCAGTCTGGGTTCTCACGACCGTTTGCAAGCGAGAGGGAGTGACGTCACCAGACGTTTCCCAACTGCGCTGTCTAGGCTCCGCCTTGCCCGCATTCTCCACCAGTGTCACGGGAGGAGCACAAGACAGACACAGTGGGCGTGGCGTCAGGCCTCGGAGAGGCTTTTATTAACAGAAATCATAAAACAAAGGGAATAAAAGTGGCCAAAGGGGGAAAGTGTCCAAAATAACAGGGGATCTGGTGTCCTCGTCGTGCTGCAGGGTTTGTGTAGGTCGGGCAGTGTTCATCAAGGAAGGGTCCAGGCAAGGGGCGGAGTCCGGCGGCCGCACGTGCTCCCCTCCTTGGTCCGGGGCGCGAGGGGCGGCGGCTTCTCCTAGCGGCCGCGTCTCTCTCGTTGGCCGCGGCGCTGGTAGGGGATGGACGGCCCGGCATCCTGGCCTGTCGGCCGTGTATACGGGTGCGGTTCCCATCCGGATCACGGGTCCGGCAGCTCACGTCTTGGTGGCGCGGGAGTCCCTCAACGCACCCTTCCTGGACCCACGAGGACACCAGTGTGCATGCACGGGGAAGAGACCGGTCTCCTGAGGAGAGGCGCGTTGGGCTTTTAAACAGCGGCGGTAATGAGGCTCCACTTCCTTCAGGTGTGCCCCATCACACGCCGCCAGCCCTGACTCGTCCAGCGCCCCTCCTCTCACACACCCACTCCAGTCGGGAGCCTGGTGAAGGGCGGCGATTTAGGACGGGGTGCCGGTGATAATCAGGGAGGAGGCAGCTGACTCGTCACAATATATTAAATACCATTTAAATAGTTTAGTAATTTAGTTTTGCAGTTTAATTAATTTCAGTAATAAAATAAATGCATTAATCTATTTGTTCTGGTTAGTCTTATTTATTATAATAAATAAATAAGGCCTTGCTGTCATTTTATTTATTATATTAAAATATTACATTAAATATTTAACTTTTTTCTTTTTGTACCACACTTTGGTCTTAAGAAAATAATTAAGCAAATAAATATATTTAGTCTAGTTATTATTTTGTTTATTATACTAACAAAATACTATTAAATATTTTTTATATATATTTTTGTATCATGCTTTGATGTTAAAAATAAATAAAAATAAAATGAAATAAAAATAAAATAAAATAAAGGCATAAGGCATGTCTAGCTCTCATATAATTATATGGCTTCTTAATTTGATCTTACACACATATGTGTGTTCATGTGGCCACAGTATTCCAAATGCAAGGTTTTAATAATTAATGTGGGTACCTGTAGGCCCCTAAAATCATTTGAGCCCATTAGCTATGGCCTTGTATAAATCACGACTACAAGAGTGCCGTATGGTGGAAGACTAACTGCTAAATATCTCAGAAGAGTCTTGATATGACACCCAGCATGTGAGACCCTCTCATAAGATGTGAACTTGTAAAGGCTCTCACCAGAGTTTGACATGACTGGCTCTTTTTCTTCACCTCCTCCTCAAGGACTTCACACTCCTTTCTCTTCCTGCAGATCTCAGTCTCCTGAGGGAGAAAATAAAATAAATACTGTTAGATGGATAGATGGGATTCAATTTGCTGTTAGATAAGATGTGGCCTAATGCAACCACCTCTCTTCAGGGAGGCTGATGCGGCATAACACACAATCTGTGTATGTATACAGTACACGTTTACGTGAGCTCGTGTCTGTGTAGGAAATAGTAGCACATTCTCAGAGCCAGTGGGCACCCATATCCCTCATCTACCTATAAATAGCATCGTTCTCTATAGCACAATATTGCACTTCCACCAGTGAAATGCATGTCTAAAAGTCACTATAAATACAAATCCACTAAAAGAAAAACAAATGCGCACACAGTTCTAATGGAGACACATATATAGTCATGAAAAATGCGCACATTCAAAGTAAAAATAATGTTCATGCAGTATGTGTGTAGCAAATCAGCTCAAATGGGAAATATGAATAATCAATCATAACTAGTTACTGACAAGCTTCGCAAATCCACGTTCATTATCAGAGTGGATTTGCGAAGCTTGTCAGTTAACAACAGCTCTGTGTAGTAACAGCTGCTCTATGTAAAATCACACACCTGATGGAATTTACCGCTGATTAGAGAACGGACTTTACTAATGAGATGTGCATTAATTATTTATCGTGCACCCCTAAAATATTTAGATCCACTGTAAGTATTTACTTGACATCTTAGTGTCAACTGTCTGTCAATTCTAAGAACGTTACTTTCCAGTTTAAGGAAAACAACTTTCTTACTGTACAATATTATTCAGAGCATGTAGCAAATATCTGCATGATTAGGGACTCCAGTTACAGGATGAACAAACAATGAACAACCTCAAGTGTGATACAAGTAAGACTTTATTAACTACATAAACACTCAAACTAGTCTAACATATACACACACACACACATGCATAAACAGTTGGCATAGGAAGAGGGGTTAAAGCTTAAGCATTAAAGAGAAGAGAAATAAAGACACAAAGCTATAATACAATTTAGCAGATCTACAGCCTGAAGGAAACATCAGTCTCTTAGTTCAAACACACCTTTGTAAAAAGGTGCAAATGATACTTATTGTATCAATTAATAAGACTAAGTTTGGTACTTGCATGTCTTGACTGTCTGAAAGGGAGTCCTGATGCAGTCTGTTGGCTTAAGTTGATCTTTGCTGAAGTTGGTTGATTTAAAAAGAACCAGTTTGAGTCAGAGGATCTTGAAGAGGAAAGACTAGGCTGAAAGCCTGGCACAAGCTCAGGTTGGGTTCTTGAGGACTCTTAGCTCTGCATCCTGGCCTGCCCTGGAGTTTCTTCATCTCAAAAACTACCAAAAAACAAAACTTCTCTGATCTGGTGATCAGTGATCTATAAAGGGTGACAATGTCATACCCTTAGGACTTGAGTGAGCCAATGTGGAATAATAGCATTGGAGGGAAGGTCCTCAGGTCAACCTTTTGTCCTCAGGCATATGTTTTACATCTGGTCTTTGATTTGATGTTGATGAAGAAACTATTAAAGATTCTGGGAACACTAATACCTTCCATAGGTACCGACATATGATATAAATTAACATTAACATAAAATAACATTTAGACCATTAAAAATGCAACTGAAAGTTACCAAACATGACATACCTGTGACCTCTGTTAACAATAGTGTGCAATTCTAAAATGTTAATTTAAAAGAGTTTGTATCAATACATAAGCAAAATATATAAATAAAGTTTTGTGAATTTTTTATTTTCTTTCTAAAAAAAAAATATATTTTTCAATGCATTTTTTATTTGCTAAATATTTTTTTAATAATCTGATGTTATATAAATTAATAATATGATTTAGTCTTTTTTTTATTTAAAAAGACCTATTGGAAAAAGGATCTATTGTATTGAACATTTTAAGTATTCATGAAACTCAATTAGGTGTTACATATGTTATTTTGTCTGTTGATTGTTCATTTCTTATTTTATATTGAAATATTAGATTAAATATCTATAGAATTTGGAAAATAGAATTTGGTCTGATTAATAAATCATATCTGGTTATACTTGAAATATTATTATTATTATTAAATGAATAACCAGAATAAATAAACAAAATAAATAATTCAATTCAATTCAATTCAATTTTATTTGTATAGCGCTTTTTTCAATACAAATCGTTACAAAGCAACTTTACAGAAAATTATGTTTCTACAATATTTAGTAGTAGCTAGTAGTTTGTGCACATTTGACAGGATTTTAGATAAAATACAAATAATAATAATAATACAAGACGTAGTCAGCTAGACGATGAACTATCAATATTATTAATTAAGTTATTATATGATGCAGTCACACATTTAGCAATAATTGTTAGTTCTGTTTGTTGATTCTTTGTAATTATTTTCTTTCTAATAATTATTAAAAGTATAACCAGGCCAAATCAAAATGATCTAAATAGTAAGTATTTACAGTAATGTATAAATATTATAGATTTTGATTTGGTCTGGCTAAACTAAATTAAATATACATAATTAAAACATATAAATATTTGTATAATGCAATTTTGTGTCGCATACATACATCTGGTTATTCATTTATCATATTATATTTATATTATATTACATATTTACCATTTAAAATACATTCAGGAACAATCTGGTGTAAATAAATAGCACGCTACTGTATCAGAAATGACACTCAACATTTTATGTGTTCACGGTGTGTGTGTGTGTGTGTGTGTTCACTGCTGTGTGTGTGCACTTTGGATGGGTAAAATGCGGAGCACAAATTCTGAGTATGGGTCACCATACTTGGCTGTATGTCATGGCACTTTAAATAGTAGGTTTAAGTGTGATGATGAGATATAGTAAAATACAACATTTCCCTCTTATTCACTGTAAGTGCAGCTGAAGCTGTGTTTTGTAGTCACGTCAGTGGAGCTCAGCATTATATCAAGACTACTGAGGATCCACTTGTGACATCATTCCCTAATTAAACCCCTCTGTGAAACCCACACATACACAAACACACACTGTGGGATCATAGGTAAAGTACAGGTACAGTACATCTCCAGCACTTTGTCTCATAATACACTGTATCTGCCAATGGCTGAATGACTTTATTGGTCTGTAGGGAAGCAGGTGTGCTGCGGTCCAGGACGTGTGTGGGATTGTGTAGTTATACGTGTGTGGGCTACAGATGGTCATACCATCCTCATAATGGGTATATCAGTCTCAAGAGAGGCTGACATACGTTGTGTGTACGCACGCAGGTATTAGTGAATGGCAACATCCATCCTGCTGAGTTACACCTGGGATGGGGAGACAGAAGACCCAATTTTAATAATAAACGAACAATCATGAGGATAAATGGATGGATGGTCGGCTGATGAATGGATTAATGGATGGAAAAGCCTGTGTTAGAAAGATACTACTGTAGCTATTCGACCCTTTAATGGTTCAACACAAAACATTTATAAAAAATATACATAATAAAAAGAACTTATCTGTATTAATAGCAAATCGGTTTACCATGAAAAGGTTACAATTTTACTAATTTCAAAATATTTGCCATAAAAATGGCCATGTATGAACTGTTAATTCTCATTAATCGATTGCCATTAATGTTCTAAAATTATTTTTACAGATTGCAACTTTAATAAAATATTGGCAAGCAGTGTTTTGGAGCACCTGTTCATTTCTAGCCAATTATATCATAATGCAGAGAATCATTATGAATGATATTTTCTGAATCCTCATGCATCGCAGAAACTGCAAACAATCATTGTGGGCTGAAGACATTCATCTTTCCAAAAATAATAGCTTCTGAAATTCTTACTGACCACAAGCATTTGCACAGCAGTGTGCATCTAAAATAAAATATGTTCTGATTGGCTATTATTGTGCCATGTCATGTGACGCATGAGTATATATATGCACATGTGTGTAAAAAAAACTTTTGAACCCATGTCCTTATTCACCTCAACCTAAATCACAGGGAAGTAACATTCCCACAGTTCAGTGCAGTATATTAACAAGTTACATATTACATAGCCTGTGCTTCTAGTGTATGTTCTGTCAGTGTGTTTAGTGTGTGTTTGTGCAGTTACATAACATGACTTGGCACAGTGGGTCTGTGATATGCCAGAGAGTAATAGCTGTATCATTCTGCAGTTTGCCACTGCATGCTCTTGTTTAGCGGAGTACAGAGTTACGTAATATAGATTGGCAGCATAGATCTGGGGCATACTGGTGTTTAATGGCTGTTGTAGAGCAGTGGATAAGTTGTCTCCGACATGGCAGTAAGTGTTAGTATGAATATTTAACATTTCATCAGCAATCATTTGTCTTAAAGCACAGCAACGATGTTCATTTAAAACCCTGCAGCCTCGTGTTCAGCCTGGCTCGGCCGACATGGTACATCGATACAGCACACGCTGAGATTAAATGGACAGAGGGAGAAACCCATGCAGTACAACGATCTATCAGGACCAATCAGCCTTTTATATAATGCCTTTACTCTGATGCTCTATCCGTATCATCTTCTCATGCTGTGTAACACTGTTCAAAGCTGTGCAACCATCTGGAAACTAGCGTTAATTGGTACCCCAGGTACACCTCCATTTTTGACCCCTTATGAAAAAGCACATCAGACAACTAGAGCAGATCTACATGATGGATTTTCCACTGATAGACAAACAGTTGAAAGGTTGTTGCAAACAGTTCATATCCTCATAAATATGTAAATAAAAAGATTAACTCAGGTTTGCAAATATACATCATGGAATCCTGTAATGGAAATATTTTTTTTTAATACTGTGAATTAAATGTAATGTTTTTTTTTTACTTTTAATTTCATGTAAAATATGGTTTCATGTTACATTTTATATTAAAATATGGTTAAAGTGTTCTGAAAATTAATACATTTAAATATCTTAGCTTGAAATGTAATATTGAACAATGCACAACAAATAATTAATCTTGTTACATTCTTATAACATGATTTTGAGTAAAACTTTTAATTCAATTTTATTATAAAGTACACCTTTTAATAGTATACTTGTGTGTTAAAAATATAATTTAAATATGTTTTAAAAAAATATACATTCAATACAGTTAAGCATAAATTTTCTCTAGAGTGATTACCCATAGTTATGTACTAATCCTTGGTAAGGTACAGTAAAGTACAGTACAGTGTGAAAGATACAACAACACAGTCCATGGTTAACAATGACTTGTGGTTAACAACTTCAAGTGTGAAAAGCTCTGAAAAGTAGACTGCTTCACTCACTGAAATTATTATAAAATATGAATCACAACAGTTCTGGCCAAATACCTGTTGAAATAAAGCAATGGTTACTAGAAAATGCTTATCTTATAGTGATGGATCGAGCCATTGATGAAACTTTAGATGGCACAGACTGATATACTCTAACATGACACAGCTGGTTATTTTGCAGCAGTAGCCAATGAGCTTGCTGCTCAACATTCAATTTCAAGGATAGTGCTTGCTGTAGCAGTTGCAACATGCTTCAGGAACCCTTCTCCTTCCCCAGCTCCACCTGTATAGATCTGCTATGGGATAATTTGATGTATGTTATATATGGGGGTTATTTCATTCATTCATTAATTAGTACATGCACACAGCAACATGCTGTGGATGTACTGGCAGTAGGATGTCTCTGCCACAGCAGCAGCATCGCAGATCTATTCTGCCAAGACCAAACACTTTAATATTGCCATGTATAATACCATGCTAAACTCTCAAAGAGCGATCATGAAAGAACTAACCTTAAAATAAAAATCAATCATTTACACAAAAGAACCAGTAACAAGGCTATGCAGAGTACTAAACTGTGCCCAATAGAGAGCTACTGTAAATCTGACAACACTTCCCTTTGAGGACAATTTTATTTTTTATAAATCACAAAAGCTTACTTTTTAGGACAGAATGAGTGTTCAAAATCTTTTTGACCCAAAGGCCCCCCATTGTCCATTGTTCACTGCAAAGGATCAATTGGTGAGCAAGTTATATCTACATTTCTCTAAATGTGTTCTCATTATAAAACAAACTTTTACCTTTTTAACAATTTGTTCATGATTTTAAATCATGGCATAACTACAAAAAAATTATATTCATTATAGAAATGATCATGGAGTTAAATAATTTTATGAATTTAAATCACTCACATCCCTAAAACATTCTTTCATACTTGTGTTTTTCCCTCAACATTTAAACGGGCTTGTCCTGTATAACCCCACTGCTTAAGAAACCCACTCTAAACCCAGCTCTTTTTGAGTCTTAGTCTGGCAGGAATTGTAGGTGGGGGGAGTGAATATACAGAGCTCTCTTCCACCTTCAATACCACGACTGAGGTGCCCTTGAGCAATGCACCGAATCCCCAGCTGCTTCCCGGGGAACACAGCATAAATGGCTGCCGGTGTGTATGTGTGTTCACTGCTGTGTGTGTGCACTTTGGATGGGTTAAATACAGAACACAAATTCTGAGTATGAGTCACCATACTGAGCTGTATGTCACGTCACTTTCACTTTCACTTTCACTTTCACTAAGACTGGTAGGAGCGGCTTACAGATCTTCATTACTTATCTTGCTGGACCTGTCGGCTGCTTTTGACAAGGTCAACCACCAGATCCTCCTGTCAACCCTATTGGCAAATAACATCTCAGGAACCACACTCCTGTGATTCGAGTCTTACCTCTCAGATAGGTTCTTCAAGGTGTCTTGGAGGGGTTAGGTGTCCAATACAGCCGGTCACGTTCACTAAGTCCCAACATCTAGCTACTGGGGTGCCTCAGGGCTCAGTTATTGGATCACTTATCTTCTCTGTCTACATGGCATCACTATGTTCTGTCATTTGTACAATCAAGAAATGGTTAAAAACACAACTCTTCCGTTTTCATTCAAACCTCTAACTTCAGCACTCCTATTCTAACTCTATCTTATCTATTCGTTTTCTTTTTATTATAAAATGACACTCTAATACTAGCATTCTTTATTTATTTTTTTCAATTATATCTACTTGTTTTCTTTTATTCATTATATTAAAAAAAACCTTGAGTACTGCATTAGACTGAGAATTGTCACAACACTTACATAGTTTTTTTTAAATTTTTATATTTTGATTGCTTCTATTGTCCTTGTTTGTCTGTTGCTTTGGATAAAGTATCTGCTAAATGACTAAATGTAAATGTGATAATAATTAGCTTTATACTTAAACAATAGAATATTGTGTAGCATTTCTTTATTTGGATCAGCTGTTATTTATAAAGAAATTATGTCACATATACACCAAAGAAAGAAACAACAGTTTTTCTTCACTAGATTCAGTATGTTATTTTAATAGAGCCTTTTTAATATCTCTTTCCTGGTTCAAACATATAATACCAGGCCTGTATCTTGGGGAAAAAAGGCATTTTCTTTAAAAAAATGGCTTATAATATCTACACAGAACAAAATTATAAAGGCAACCCTTTTGTTTTTGCCCCCAGCTGAACTCAAAATTCTAAGAATTTTTTATGTACACAAAAGTGCAGTGCAACACATCTCCTTCGCATAGAGTTGATCAGGTTGTTGATTGTGGGCTGTGGAATGTTGGTCCACTCCTCTTCAATGGTTGTGCGAAGTTGCTGGATATTGGCAGGAACTGGAACACACTTTCGTATATGCAGATCCAGGGCATCCCAAACATGCTCAATGGGTGAAATGGCCATTCAAGAACTGGAATGTTTTCAGCTTCCAGGAATTGTGTACAAATCCTTGCAACATGGGGCCGTGCATTATCATGCTGCAACACGAGGTGATGGTTGTGGATGAATGGTACAACAATATGCCTCAGGATCTCATCACAGTATCTCTGTGCAATCAAAATTCCATCAATAAAATGCACCTGTGTTTGATTTCCATAACATACGCATGCTCATACCATAACCCCACCACCACCATGGGTCACTTGATCCACAACGTTGACATCAGCAAACCGCTCACCTACATGACACCATACACACTGTCTGCCATCTGCGCTGTACAGTGTAAATTTGCCCACTCAAGTCGGTTACGACGATGAACTGCAGTCAGGTCGAGACCCAGATGAAGACAACGAGCATGCAGATGAGCTTCACTGAGACAGTTTCTGACAGTTTGCACAGAAATTCTTTGGTTAAGCAAACCAATTGTTGCAGCAGCTGTCTGGGTGGCTGGTCTCAGATGAACTTGGAAGTGAAGATGCTGGATGTGGAGGGTCCTGGGCTGGTGTGGTTACATGTGGTCTGCGGTTGTGAGGCCCAGTTGGATGTACTGCCAAATTCTCTGAAACGCCTTTGGAGATGGCTTATGGTAGAGAAATCAACATTCAATTCACAGGCAACAGCTCTGGTGGACATTCCTGCAGTCAGCATGCCAGTTACACACTCCCTCAAAACTTGCAACATCTGTGGCATTGTGCGGTGTGATAATACTGTTTAGAGTGGCCTTTTATTGTGGCCAGCCTAAGACACACCTGTGCTATAACCATGCTGTCTAATCAGTATCTTGATATGCCACACCTGTGAGGTGGATGGATTATCTCGGCAAAGGAGAAGTGCTGACTAACACAGATTTAGACAGATTTGTGAACAATATTTGAGAGAAATAGTTTTTTTGTGTACATAGAAAAAGTCTTAGATCTTTGAGCTTAGCTCATGAAAAATGGGGGCAAAAACAAAAGTGTTCCAGTTATAATTTTGTTCAGTGTAATTTGAAGATTATGAGTTCAAAAATATAAATAAAATATTTTAATCTTTAATGCATTTATCAAAATAATATATATATTAGAATAATATATATATAAATAATACCTTTTAAATGCTTTAATGACAAAAAAAGTACTAAAAATTTATAATTGAATTTATAATCTGCAAAGGTGTGGAAAAGCATATATTCGGTGCTCATTAGCATCCAATGTTCACATCACATCTTGCATAGTTAGATTTTGGTCAATTTTTGGGGGGGCACAAATGAAACTTTGGGAGTTGGTTAAAACAATAAAAATGTAATTTGATAGTGCAGTTGAATGAGCTATTTTGCATTTATATTCTATTTCTACAAAGAAATAAGCACTGGCGTTATAAAATATTCTCTAAAGCTCACTTGACTTTGTTACTTTGTCACTTTAAAACCAATTTAGGATGTACCTCACTTCCAGCTGCTGACTGACTCTGTAATGAGGAGGCATGCTAGCACTCTTTGGTTTTTAGACACAACCTCTCTGATCTCAAGTCCTGATTCTAAATGAAGACAGGTGCTTCTCCCAGGGATCTAAAAAGCTCTTGATCTCATCTGAACAGGCCTAACATATTCACACACACACACTTAATGATCTCTGTCTAACATCCACTTGATCTTTTTCATCAAAAAGCCAAACTAAATGTTTGTTTTTAGTTAAAGTATGTAACTATTCACTGAAACTGGCTTTAATGGGTTAAACCATCAAGCAGACTAATTTATTAAATAATTCCACCTCGGAAACTTTTTTAGATTTTGACCTATTTGAACAATATGAGTGTGGGAGTAAACCAAATAAAGCCCTGTTTATTGTGAGAGCTAATCTTTGCAGCATTAGCAGGTACCTTCACAAAACCCTGCTGCCCAAACAGCACATTAACAGCAAAAATGAGGGACATCTTTGTGACAATTTGACACATAATTTTGTATCTCTAACAAACACAACCAGCCTAACCTCTGGGATTATATAGATTAAGGGAGTGTGGGCTGAGATTTGAGCATGTTAGTAACTCAGAGGTGCTTGAGCTTTGCTTTGAGTTTGAGGAACACAAAGACAGACCCGGCCAATTAAGGTAATGTAGTGGAACATACACACAGCACATCACAACTGAAATTACAAACACAGTCTCTCTCTCTCTCTCTTTCTAAAGCACACAGTGAGTAAGAAAAAGTGCTGAGGAGGCGCCCCTGCAGAGACTCGGTGGATAACAAATTGCTTTATTTTCTGGTCTGCACACAGATTGGACTGCAGGCGCTGCACAGTTCGAAACAGCCTCTCCTTCACTTCACACACACACCACACACACACACACAAACACATGTCCTCCTTCTTCACTGCTAATATTTTATAATTTCTATTAAAAATAAAACTTCATCATGTATTTGTGGTTGGTGATAAATATAATACGACAATCAAGGGAATCTCAATTTGCATTCCTCTCCAACCATACTTGACTGGTGGTGAGAAAGTCTATACTTATGAATTTGTAAAAAGACTAATTTCGCATGCTCTATTAATGCACTGTAAGCATTAGCATTCAGCTATTAAGCTTATTTATTAATGTAAAACTGTCATTATTTACTCATTATTTCTCGTCATCTTGTTCCAAACCTTTATAATGTTAGTTTTTTAGTGGAACACAGAACGATCAATTCTTTAAAAAACACAGCCATAACATAAGAATTTAGCTGGATTTTTTCTTTCTTTCTGATTTTCTGATCCAAAATGATTGAATTTTCTATGGCTTTTCTAAACACTTCGTAGATGTTTGTAGCATAATTTTTTGTTGCGCTGATTTGAGGTAGAAACTCACCAGTAATCATTATGCATTTACAAAATTATCATTTGAGACAATAAGAGTAGTTGTTTTTGCAGTTATTTACATCCTGCAAAATAATAGCCTGCACACACATTTCTTAAAGAACTACCCCTTTGGAATTTACAGCTTAATTCCACGTTTTGAAAAGTTTTAAAAGAATGAAATCGATTTAAATGCACAGAGATCATTTCTGAAAACGTTTTGGTATAAACAATAACCGACCATTTTTTTGGAGAAACAGAATACAAAGCCTTGTTTGCATCAGTTGAAAACACACACACACACACACACACACACACACACACACACAAACACAGGCTCTCAGCTTGGTTACTGTTGACATGCTCACTGGTCCTTATCTGAGAAAGAGGCAGGAATGTCAGAGCATTCATTGTCCGCTCCAGAGAATTCATAAACAAGAAAACAGCAAACAAAGTAAACACATCAGATGACCCGTCACTGGTCTGACATCTCCCTCTAGACCTCAACTTGATCTGACTTTGAAATCGAGCATTCAAACTGTTTCTCTTCAAATAGAACAAATGAAAAAAGGACAGAGAAAAAAGCTGTAGGTTGGGGGAAGAAAAGAATGATGACAGACAAAATTGACCTTTCTCTGCTCTTCACTTGAGTCCTCAAATCCAGACACAGCAACCAGACAATCACATTTCCACTTCCTCCCTGTCTTTAAGCTATGACGAAGCTAAACAAACACAGGGAGTATGTTGTTTTAGAAGATAATAACATTTTGTCTAGTGAATTATGAATTAAAATATGTCATGACAGCAAGCAGAGCACAGAAGGATGAAAGGCAGTCTTGTGAACGCTTTCTTCATCCTGGCAGCTGAACATGCCCACCAACAACTAAATATAGATTCAGTCTGAAATAGCAGCTAAGAGCATCAGTGTGATGCTGATTGGACAGACAGTCATGATGACATTGGAGAAATTTCACGAGACGACTCGCTGATCCTAAACATTAGCAATCAGATATGTACATTCTGTGTCAGGTTGAACTGCAATGAGATCACAAGTGTCATACGGGATACTCTGTCCTGTCCAGGGAAGATGTGTTCTGCTAAGACAGCCCTTATTGAGTCCTTTATTTGAAAAACAAATGCAGTCCTAGAAAAGGGAAAAACTGCTTTAAATAGCAACATTTACTTCCAGCTTGGCTAAAATGAACCGTTAATCCAACAGTTTGCATTGGTGGACTGTTGCATCATGATTTTCAATTAGCCAAAAACCAGTTTGGCCTATTAAATACAGAATAAACATCTTGTTTATGCACACTTTCCTTCTTTCTTGTTTGTTGCAAAAAAAAAACAATACAAAAAAAAAAACGGAAATCGGTATTGGAATCGGCCAGTGTGCTTGTAAAAAATCTGTATCGGAATCGGCCATGAAAAATCATGATCGGTGCATCCCTAGAAAATTTTACTGCAGTATAAGTATACATATTATTTATTCAAACTAAAAATAAAATAAAATTTTAAGTAATTGAAATTAAATTAAATTAAAATTAAATTAAAATAGATTAATTTAGTAATTGAAATAAAAAGAAACAAGAAAGAAGTTAAGGAAAAAAAACTAATACAAATGACTGGCATATAACAAAAGTACAAGCTAAATCTTAATTAAAATTAAAATGGAGACTGAATATATGCAAATAAAAGATAATTCAAATAATAAATACTGTAATAGTATATCAAACATACTAAAATAACAGTGGAGTAAATGAATAATCAATTTATTAAAAATAAAATTAAAAGCATTTTGCAAATGGCATGTTAATTCAATAAATTAATCGACATATTAATTCAATATTTAAACATTTATAAATAAGCAGTTTTAAATGTGTCTCTTAACCTTACTTATTTTGTTAATAGAGTTAACAATGTTAAATAAGGCTAATGGTACTCTGACTTCTAACAAGGCTTCTGTTTCTTTCCCACACTCCCCCAAAACATCTCTTCTGGTATTTGTAAGTTTGGTGAGCTGGTATGAAATTCAGTGAATATGGCAGATTGCTTTACAGCAGCAACAAATGCACAAACACTTTAATTATTATATACAGTGAGATATTACAACCCTGAATTCCTCTTAACTGTAGGGAGCTGCAAAGTCACAAATGCTTTAAATGCAAAGTCACAGCTTTAAATGCTGATTGAACTGCAGAAATGTGTGAGCAGTAGTATGAGGAATTTCAATACAATGCTGCCTGGCAGAAAAAAAGAGCCATTAGATGAAAGCAGCACATGAACAGATTGAAAAGTCTGAAAGAAAGTGTCTCTGAGCTCTGAGCTGGGAATGAATGAATGGAAAAGTCACCACCACAAGGAAGATAGAGAGAGATTGTTTGTCAGCAGAATTCCACAGACAAGAGCCCACACACACACTGACTGACTGCACAGCCTCTTTTCTACAGATGCCTGAACTAGTAAGTCAGCAGTCAGTCAAGTAGAGAAAGTGCCCATTGGAGGGTGGAGAACGAGTGAGAAAAAAGCAAGAAATACCCTATTCTGAGCACTTTTAAGAATGATCAAACACTTCTAAAGCTCAAACAGAATGCTAAGCACGCAAGCCCTGACAGACAAACACAAGCAAAGGAACAAAAACACTCTGAACTTCTGCTGACAGCAACGGCCTATTCACTTCAGACATTTTGGACTATCAGATGGTGATCCTATTAAGAATGCATATTCCATTTACATCAAATCTTACAAATGGTTAGATGTCTGATCAATAAAACGCATGAAGTGTCCAAGAAGATACCCACTCAACCACAAAGACACACAGAAAAACAAATGGCACACCAGAGCTTTTACACCGATTGTGAATCTGATCACGTAATTTGATCCCATTAAGATGTCGAGCAGATCTAGGCCATTATGAATACATTATAGAGGCGTTTGATTCAATTAAAGGGATCTGAGTGTGGCTGTGAATAGCAGTGTATTTCACCGCACAACGGCCTCTGCTTATGCTGCAGGCCAACAGAAGGAATGCCATATTATTATTGTAATGACCAATCTCTCCACTGTCTTTCTGTTTGACACATTACAAATATATCTAAGAGCAGTCAAATTTCAACTTGTATTGCACACCCATCATCACCTTTCTGAAACTCCATCAGTCATGAACCTTACATTTCACAGCTACTGCAAAATTTTCACTCGCGGTCGAAAATAACATAAACAAAAACTATAACTATATAAAAAAAACGGAATCTAAACCTATATTCATAAACAAATTACACAAAAAATGGTATTAGTTCAATCGGAAACAAAACATTTAATCATTTAGCAGACACTTTAATCCAAAGCGACTTAAAACGGAGGACAATAGAAGAAATAATAATAATAATAAATAAAAAAACAGTGATCAAAAACAGCAAGCAAAACAAAATTTTAGAATTTTAGAACTTTCAGAAGATGCTTTTATCCAAAGGGATTTACAAATAAGGATGACAGAAGCTATCAAACAAAACAAAACAAAATATTTATTCATTTAGCACATGCTTTTATCCAAAGGGACTTAATGATGACGACAACTGAAGCAAACAAAAAAACGCAAAAACCATTTAATCATTCATCTTCCCGCAGATGCTTTTATCCATAGTGACTTACAAATGAGGACAACAGACAATGAAAAAAGTTAACAAAAGTAAACATTTAATCATTTGGCAGATGCGTTTATTCAAAGTGCGTGAACAAATGAGGACAATCGAAGCAAACAAAACAACAAAACAAAAGTCTGCTGGCCTGGTCTGTTTTCTAAAACAGACAAAACCAGCTAAAATTAACAAACCTACTTAGGTCAGTTAAGACATTTTTTTCAAAGATGGCTTGCTTAGGCAACAACCACATGTGGATTCAAGCAACAGCTGAGGAATAAAATAAATTATTATAATTTTAATCTAAAATATTTGCTTGTGCACTCCAATAATATCTGCACCATAACTGCATCTGTATTTTTTGTTGCCAGTATTATTGTGCTGGTGAAAAGCATAAAACCTGCATACACACCATACCTCCATAAAACAGACTGGACATTCATGCTGGCCTAAGCTGGTCTTTTCAGCAGGGTAAGAGTACCAGCCAAAATTGACTGTAAATGAAGCGCACAGTCTCTCTCAGACAGAAGTCCTACAATTTGAAACGTTTAACACATTAATTAAAACAGGTAAAATCTAAACAATATATAAACAAATAAAACAAATAAATAATATATTAATAACAATTAAAATATCAATTAAAGTATATAAGTATTTATAATTAACATGTATAAATAGATTCAAGTATTTGTAGGCAAACATTTAATCATAAAACACACATAAACAGGAACGTTTTGAATAGGCTCTGAAGATATTTTATTGTGGTACTCCTCATCAGTTTCCATTCATATCAATATTTCTGCTGTGCGTCATGCAGTGGGCGTCTTCAGAGGGATGCATAAGGCTTCAGACAGACTTCTTTGATCACATCAGCTCTGATATCGGTCCATGAGCAGAGTCTTTCTGAGTAATTTGAGAAGTCTATAGAGGCGACCTGGAGTCCCTTCATATAATGCAAGTAGTTTAAGCTCTTGCTCACTGTCAGCATTGCTGTTCATTAATCATAGAGCTGTCACTGAGGGAGCTCACACTGGGTTTAATACATTTAGGAGGTGCTAAAATATAATGTGGCAGCTTTGTTGGCTAATCACATGATGATGATGATGATGATGATGATATACACTGTATGAAAGAGATGGAAAGAAACTGAGCTGCTGCGGTGGCCACAGCTAACATCGGTCAGCCAGAGAGACAAGTCTAGCCTTCTGGGTAAAGGGAGTTATTTGAGCGATCACATCCAGCCAATGGAACAGGCTTGTTTTGACTCACCAGGCTAAGAATAGACGAATCTTGGCGAGGAAGAGATGAGGCAGGGTACTGTAAGCTGGGAGGGGCTGAAGGGTGAGAGCCCAGAGGAACATTTTATTGTTCAGAGGATGTGCTTTCATAAGTTAATGGAGTTCTTAGTTATGGCTTATTGAAGTATTTCTGTTTTATAGAATTCCTTAGGAGATATAAACTCAGACACAAATACCATTTGTTGACATAGTAAGAGCAGGGAGCTATCAAATTCATGGGTATAATATAAAGTGTCTCAATCTTGATTGCAGACTTGAGCCATTTAAAACAATGCTGAGATTTCCTCTGCAACTAGAAGAGGTCCATTAAATTACTAAGGCCATTTTCTCAAAAATGCATGAGACACATAACTGCATAACTGCCTATTTGGTTTCCATGTAATTAATTTCTTTCTAGGATCAAGCAATTTAGATATTTAAAATGTCTTATTTGTGATTTGCTTTCCTAAAGTAGCACAACAGTATTAAACCAACATTGTAGCATTTATGTATTCATTTATTTGTAAAGAAATTACTACTAGTATAAAGCAAGGAAAAGTATTAGGTTTCCAGAAAAATATTAAGCACAAAATTATCAAATTTTTTTCTTTTTTTTATTCAAACAAAGTATGTGAAACTCAAAATAAAAAGTAACAAGGATAAACATAAATCAATATAGGTAATAATAAGAAATATTTATTGGATTGCATTTTCTTATGGATCATATGACACTACCCTTGTGAAATAAATACTAAATATGTATTTTAAATACTTTTGCAACACACTATGTGCTAAGCATACTACACATACGTTTACATATTTATGTGCTTAAAGACACACTCCACTATTTAAAAAAAAAGGCTAATTTTCCAATTCCCCTGGAGTTAAATAGTTGAGTTTTAACGTTTTTGAATC
Organism: Carassius auratus; assembly: GCF_003368295.1. Taxonomy (NCBI): domain Eukaryota; kingdom Metazoa; phylum Chordata; class Actinopteri; order Cypriniformes; family Cyprinidae; genus Carassius; species Carassius auratus. The sequence continues at coordinate 82,281 of NW_020528156.1, forward strand.
CATTCAGCCGATCTTCGGGTCTGGCGGTAGCACTTTTAGATTAGCTTAGCATAGATCATTGAATCTGATTAGACCAAAGAGGTTAGATATTTTCCTATTTAAAACTTGACTCTTCTGTACTTTCATCACGTACTTAGACTGACGGAATATGAAAAGTTGTGATTTGGTATGGCTAGGATATGGCGTAACTATTTCGGGGATTATTTTCGCTGCACCCAAGGTACGGCAGCAGAGATAACTTGATTATTACGCCGGAATAAGAGTGTAGTTCCTAGCCATATCGGCCTAGAAAATCACAACTTGTAATTTTCTGTCTGTCTTAGTACATGATGTAACTACAGAAGAGTCCAGTTTTAAACATCTTTGGTAATTTTTGAGCTAGATGCTAATGGTCTAATCAGATTCAATGATCTATGCTAAGCTAAGCTAAAAGTGCTATCGCCAAACCTGGAAGGTTAGCTAAATGGATTAAAAAACGGTAAAACTCAAATTTGTAATTCTAGGGGAGTTGGAAAATGAGCCTATATTTTCAAAAAATAGTGGAGTGTTCTTTTAAAAATACCCTGCAATTGCACTTATTTTGTGCTTAATGCATTTCAATTGAGTGCAAAGTAGTGCCGTGGTCCAACTAAAGATTTTCGGAAGTATATATGATTGTGCTAAAGTGAAATTATTGCAAGTATACTTCAGATGAACTTTTAATTATCTTGCATTTAAAGACTGATACTATACAGAGTTCATACACTCCTTGATAATTGTGATATTAAAACACATTTTAGCCATGATATTAAGAAATGTGCATTGTGCAATAAAGAAATACTCCAAATAAAGTGTATTTATACTTTTATATCATTAAGTCTTAAGTGACGTGTCAGTAAATATGTTAATGGATTTGAAGAATGCCTAGTATGAAATGGATGTATTTTAAATAAATTCTGGCAGAGATTCTTTCTGGCATAGGGTAAAGACTATATAAATGGCTGTTGAAATTTCCACTTTGCTATCACAAGACTAAATTAGATTTAAAAAATTAATTAAAACAGAAAACATAATTAAAACAGAAAAAAAAATTATTATATTATTATTACTGTATTTTTTCATGCATCCTTGGTTTGATTCTATGGTTCTCGTATGTAAATTCCTCCGAAATAAATATGATAAATATGGCAATTCTCTTTAAACAAATCAAACACATACAGTACAACCCAACAAGAGTAGTCTGAATATTCATATGTGTACTGTAGGTTATTTTTAGTGAATAAAATCCACAACCAGTGCAACAGATTCCAAAACAAATCCCCCTTATGAGTTGCCTATTTTTAGAGAATCAAACCCACACAGTCAGAAAAATAGAGTCCAAGTGATTCATCAAGGAATGACTTGTATTAACCATTTCTAAGTGCCTCGAAACAGAGCTTTTGCTATAACTGTTCATTTAAGTTTCCATTTTCAAAAATATGTCAGCATTTGGCAGAAAATTAGAATTTTATTTATCTTTTATTCTTGAAAAGAACTAAACAAATCATTAATGTTAAGGAAATTTTAAGGAATGTTAAGGAATGGAACTGAACTAGATATAAAAAAAAAAAAGGATTTTGAGATAACAGAGTCTAAATCTACCTGCTCAACTTTCAGTATAACATTTGACCATACTAATTAATAGTAAATCATTATCAAAATCAATTACAGTTTACAACTCATGGAGCGACACTAAACGCTGCAGACTCCAGGCACCCTACTGAGTCCAAACTAACCTTCGCCCTTCTCTAACGCTTGATCTTGTTTGAAATCTCACATCAATCATTCCCTCCATGCTCATATTCAGTCAGTCCGCCAGGCCCTGGAGAGCAGACGCCTGTCTGGTTTATAGTGTTCGGTTGTGGCTCAGTTATGAACAAGAAGTGATTGAATGTGAAAGAGCTCTTCAAGTTGAAATATAAAAAAAAAGCGCAAAATGTGCATTACGAACTAGCCTTGGCATGTTTTCGTGCCAAGCGTGCATGCACATAGAGCCCCCATGCATGTACACACTCATGCACATGCATAAAATGCTAAAATGGAATGCATGAAGGTGGATTCAGAGTCACACAATATAGGGAGTCACATGAATAAACACACATATAAATGTCAGACAGAATTTTCTCATGTAAGATTTCCTAAAACTAATCTGACTCCAGTTATCATAATGTAGCTGTGCATGTGTATGCATGCATTAACAAGTGTTTGTGTGTGTCTGGATGACCAAGCATGCACTGTATTTCTCATTCCATCACTGTAATTTCTTCCTCTCTGTGTCTCAGCTACCCGGTCTCTCCTCCTTTATATCTGCAGGGTGTGTGTGTGTGCGTGCGTGCTTGAATGAGTCATCACTGGTGCAGAAGATCATCTATATTCCTTAAGTTTGCCCAGATCTCCTGCTCACACGGCCAATGCAGCAGGAGAACACTAAAATAAGACAGACACATACTGGTTGAGCCTCTTAATTGAATTTTGTTTTGTTTATAATGATATGACAATAATTTCTATCCTCTACCCTAAAACCAAACCCTCTCCCAGACCTGTATACAATATCAGATTTTATTTAAGACATTCTTTTGTATATTTATTATATAAGTGATTTTCCTTGAATGTGATTTTTGGATTTACCATGCTTAAGGAGTGTGAAACAAACCCATACCAGCAACATCAAATCAAAAAAATGTTCTTGCACAGTGACTATATGACTATATTAGTTTCTGATATGAAGATTTTACATCTAAAATAATGTACTAACACCCACATGGCTCAATAGACATCCTATGACAGCACTCTTGCCCAAATTAATGAAATGCACATAAATTAATATCTATGTTCTTATTGTACACAATATATCCATGTATGTGTTTAATCAGAATGTCAGTACTATACAGATCTCTCTATATGCTATAAATAAATACATTCATTAATTATATATATACACACATACACAGAATGCATGTTTATTTATTTCTGGCTGATCCTTTAATGCACTTTCTACCATAAACAAATTTTAGTTAAATTTAAACAGAACCATTTCGAAGTGAGCATCATCACAACAGCCTACTCACTCTAAAGGGCAGAGCACTTGAAGTGAGTACTCTGAAGGATGCAGGCCAGTCTGGTCTCATGTTTGTGTGTGTATTGTACACCCTATACAAAGCTGTACATCACTGCCAATTTATTCTGAACTGGAATGTTACCTTGGTAACACAGCAGAACAATTCCAAAAATGCAGTTCAGAATGTTGCAGGGGAAAAAGATTAAATTTTTCGTTTCTAAAGATTTATTTTAGATTAATTTGCATACTCCCCACGTGGCCAACAAACAAACATGAAAATATGCAAATCAGTACAGTATTACTGTTTTCCAACCGATAAACCACAGGGCACAAACTAATGGTTTGAGCTCTCCCATCCTCTGATGTCCAGAGATTTTAGTTGAATTTTAGCCTCACAGTGAAATGAGAAGAGCGATTATCAGAGGAAAAGAGATAAGCGATGGGGGAAAGGAGAGGAGGAGAAAGAGAAATGGACCCTGCCAAGGGTGCGAACATCAGAGATGATCAGAGATCAGACTTTCCGTAGCCTTGAGCTGATCTTATTACACCACTGAGGTGCTTGCTGTATTACCCAGTGTGAGTTCAAGTAATGTGAGAGATATTCTTACACACTGAAGGGAGCAAAGTCTTCACCCACTACATATTAAACCTGCTTGATGAGGACACACATAAACACAATGCAATTAGCCACCTAACTGAGGACATTCTGTTCTACAAACATTTCCTATGTGTAAAACTCTTGAAATGTTGCTCAGCATAACTAATTGGTGGACTATAACTGTTGTAAAAAGAACATTTTAATTCCTGAATAACTTTAACCAAAGCCATAAAACCTTTTTTTTTTTCTTTTTCTTTTTTTTTTTTTTGTAAATGTAAATTACATGTAATTAATTTACAATATAATTTATAAATCATTCAAAAGTTTGGGGTGGGTAAGATTTTTTTTTTTTTTTTTAAGAAGTCTCAATGCTACATTTATTTGATAAAAAAAAAAATAATACAATAAAAACAGTAATACTGTCAAATATTGTTATAATTTAAAATACTGTTTTCTATTTTAATATATTTAGAAATTTAATTTATTCCTGTGATGCAAATCTGAATTTTAGAACTCATTACTCCACTCTTCAGTGTCACATGATCTTTCAGAAATATTTCTAAAGTGATGATTTATGATGATGTGCTGTTTAAGTTTTGAGGAAACCTATTTTTGAGGACCGAAAACAGCAATTATTTGAAATTAACATTACATTCATTAATTCATTCAATTATCCATCCATGCATTTATTTGCTGTCACTTTTGATCAATTTAATGTTTTTATTTTAAGTTAATGTTTTTTTTCTTTCAAAAATAAAAAAAGTATTTTTATGGTCCAAAAATCTGCAACCACATTGAAAATATGGTAAGTAATAAAAAATATTTTTATTAAGTGTGAAATAAATACAAAATTTCACTCGTGGTCTCAAACCTACTGACTGCACTCTGCATATACAATATACAAGCATAGGTTTATAGTATACATATATACATGCATAAATTGACTCATGCATTAATAAACAGGATAAGTGCTTTGAACACATAAATGGTCTCCAATGAAATAAAATTTAAGCAAAGAAACGTAGACTTGTCTATTAGATGCTCATGTAGTCTCGACCACTATGACAGCAATGACTACAATCCCTCTCTCTCGACTCTCTGCTTACCTTCTCCCATGCACATACCGAGCAGTACTGGAAGCTAATGTCTCTCATCGTGTTCTTCTTCAACCAACAATAGCGCCCGTCCCTCAAACACTCAGACTAGACTGCCGATCTCTCTAGACAGACACATCTAAATAGTCAAGAAGGTTCCAGAAGTGTGGACGAACGACATTAGACTTGAGCGCTGTCACCGTAACTCAATACTGCAATGGTGTGTACTGATCCCATAACTGTTGATTGAGTTACAGAGGAGGATTAACCGACCAAAGTTCACATTAACCTTTAGCACAGCCACACTGAGAGATTTGACCACAAACAGTTTACCTCGATACAAATACACAAAGAGGGCTGTCATTGTGTCTTATAACTTATGTAAAGGTGGAAGATCGTGCAGAGTATCAGGTCAATCAGTTAACAATATGCTAAGCTATCAGGCTATGTGCTTCCCAGTGGGCTTAGTAGTTAATGGTAAGCTAAACTATCAGACTAACTCGGTAAAAGTATGTTACCAGGCTAATTGTTTAACAGTTTATTAAGTTATCAGGCTATTAATTATTGATTAATTAAACTGATTTGTGATGTAAACATTTAGAAAGACAATAACTGTCTAATAAATTGATGATAATTTGCAAACAATTGACATTTAAAGGTTAACAACTTACATTTAGAGAACCAGATATTTTACATGCAAACAGCTAGATCACTCTCACTCTTCTGATTGGCTGTGATTTTATCACGTGATACAGCATTTTTTATTTTTTTTGTGACTTTTCTCACTGCAATCTTGTCATGCTGTGCCTCAAATGGAGTAATGGAGACAAATGAATATGATAAATAATATGATTCCACAGAATACAGTAAGAGTTACTTTATCAAATGTTCTTTAAAATCCCTATGACGTCAAATGTCAGAAGAGATAAAGACTGCATTTGTAGCAAAATGATTAGAAACACAAGCGGTGTGCAGTAGTGTTGCTTTCGTCAACAAAAATTATGACTAAATATCGTCGTCAACGAACCTTTATCACGTGAGGAAAACGAGCGGAGACGCAACGTAAATGCTGATCATGTGATGAAAACTATAATTAAATGTATAATGCATTATCGTTGACGAATAAAAACGAGACTAAATGTGGTTTACAAAATAAAAACTATGCTAAAATGTCTCTTCATTTTCGTTGACCAAAACGAGACGAGACGAAATGTTATAACCTTATTTCGTCTTGTTTAGTCGTAGTATTTTTGCAGTAATTTCTGTTTCCTGCTGTGTCTCCCTTTCGGGAGGTTGCATCAGGTTGCACTGCGCAGACGCAGGCGACGTCACTTCCTCAAGCCTCACTCGCGGCATTATTTAGATATTTAGACTGCGGTGAGTGTCATGGTTAGTGTATGTAAACGACAACAAAGTTAAGTCTATTAGCCTGACAGAGAGAAAGGGTCCGATGGCCGGCCAGCCGGGGTTCATCTTTGGAAGAAAAAGAAGAAACGACATTTGGAAAAAACTTTCATTACATAGAAGTGGAAAAGAAAACTGAATGTGTTGTGAAAAAGATGGGGAGAAATGCGGCCACAAAATCACATGAAAAAACACCACAAACCTTAAGAGACATCTCAAGGCATTCCATAATGAAATTGAGGTAAGTCAAAAGACATTAACATAACGTTACTTTCTATATTAGAAACTTTCTATATTAGCCAAGCCAACTCATGAGGCTGTGGTTAATGTGTCTCATTTTAACCTTAGCTTTAGACGTTAGCCACTGGAGCTGAAAACGACTGAGACAAACGTGTGTGACTAGCGTGTGTGTGTGTGTGTGTATATTTGTTTGTGAGTGTGTGTGTGTGTTTATGTGAGAGAGTGTAAAGTGGGTTCTTAGTTCCTACCTGACTGACTGACATCCCTTGTTGGCCAAATACTTTAGCTAGTTTTTTTAAATTCACATAGCAATCACTCTGAACTGAATTTGGCATCAAGAGGCTAAAATAAAATTTTCATTGACTAAAACTTGACTAGAACTGTCATCAGTTTTCGTCGACTAAAACTAGACGAAAATAGTCATGGATAATTCTGACCAAAATAAGACTAAAATGCTCAGACTTTTAGTCGACTAAAACTAGACTAGACTAAAAAGAGTATGAACGTGACTAAAACTAATAAAAACTAAAATGACAAGCTTGACACAAAGACTAGACTAAAACTAAAAAAGGCCGCCAAAAACAACACTAGTGTGCAGGTTCTGATGAAGCATCTCTACACCACAAGGCACTGAGGAAAAACATAACAGTTAATAATTTATTAAAATAATTTATTCATCATGACTAGTCAGCTCTTTGATGAGACTTTAATGAAGTGTTGACAAACTGCCTCTCTGGCGCAGGACAGATGCAGTTTGAGGGAATGTAGTGCACTCTTGTTCGGGGAGCTGACCATGGTGCTGAATCAAGCACACAGTACATAGAGCGGAGCTCAACTACATACTCACTGCCTAAACAAGCCTTTTCTATTTTTGCTGATGGCCTCGAGGCCCAAAGAAAGCATGCTTTGTGCTGTCCGCAACCGTAATGTTGATGCTTTTAGTCTGTGGCCAGACTTTTGATGAGCCGCATTAAGTGTGGTCAACATTACAGGTTCTTCTGGCCAACAACAACCCATTTAGAAAGGAAGAGGCTATTTGACTGACATGTGGATAGTTGACTTGAAATCTAAGATGTCCATGAAAACCATTTTTAATCAATTAAATCAATGTATAAGGGAAATGTGTTTTAGATGCTGTATTATCTAGGCATGTTTTTGTGACATCAGGACACAACTCTGCATAATGACATGGGTATGACAGGTATTACAAGGAGAGGGTGACTTATGAGGACATAACCCATGTCCCCATTCTTCAAAACGCTTATTTTTTTAGGGTTGGTGTAGGGCAATAGAATATACAGTTTGTACAGGATAAAAATCATTACGCCTATGGGATGTCCCCACTTTTCACAAAAACAAACGTGTGTTTGTGTGTGTGTGTGTGTGTGTGCGTGTGCATGTAAAATTGTAATAAAAAAATAGTAAGTAAAATAAATAATAAAAATTAAAAAGTACATAAATTAAAACGAATAATTGAAATGTAAAATTAAACAAATAAATATGTAGAAAAGTTTACAATAAAAAATAAAAAGCAAATAAATAAATAAATAAATAAGTTTAGTTTGAGTAAAATACTTTTCAAAAGTATTTAATGACAATTACCCACTGACCTACAACATTTTATTTTTTAATGTGATAATAGGGGTGATTAAATTTAAGAATTAGACACACACACACACACACAAAATGTTCTTAGTATCAGATTTACCATGTAAACACTACTTTTTTTCTTGTCACCTGACTCCTGAAAGTTGAATGTTTTTTTCCCAACATCTTTGTCTGTAATACAAATCAGACGCTTGTTCTAACAACCTATAGACCAGCTAATGCTGGAGTTTAGATGATTTATACACCCTATATTTTGACCATTTTGACATAAAATGTTATTTCAGTCTGAACCCTCTGCAGTGCTGGTGCAGTAAATTATAGTCCAAGTATTACTCTGGGAGGCCTTAAAAAAAATAACCAATGTACTGTAGCAGCTCCAAATGTGCAGTCACTCATCTATACACTCTTGTTTAGCTCACTTTAAACCTTCTCCTGCTTCTTCTCTCACAAGTAAAAGTGTCAAAACTCTCTCCCACGGGCTCCGACCTGCTGAGATTCCTGTAATATCAAAAGTGAGAGCAGTCTCAACCTCCCTGGAAAATTTCACACATGCACTCCTTTGCATGTGCACTAAAGTAATAGTTTACACAAAAATGAAAACTGACTTACCCTCAGGCAGTCCAAGATGTAGATGAGTTTGTTACATCATGAAAACAGATTTAGGGACATTAAGGATCCCCGCCATCAAAATGAGAGATGAAAAACATCAACAATAATCCACAAATAATTCACATGATAAATGTTTGTAAGAAACAAATCCATTATTTAGGCATTTTTACTTACAATCAATGTCCATAATACATTAACTCTTCCAAAGTAAAAAAAAAAGAAAAAAAAAAAAAAGGTCCATTCCCTGTTGTCTTCTCACATCAAAATACAACTGTTTTGGACTGTTTTCACTTTTAAGCATATTCTCTCTGTGCATATTTCTCTCCTGATTCTCCTGATGACTTCCATAATGAAGAAAGCAATATTATGGACAGTGGGCACATATTTTAGCCAGAGGCAATTGTTTGAAGTTAAAAGCATCTAAATGATGGATTTGTTTTTATCAGCTGTTTGGACTCTCATTCTGATGGCACCCATTCACTGCAGAGAATCCATTACTGAGCATGTAATGCAATGTTAAATTTCTCCAAATCTGTTCTAATGAAGAAATTAACTATTTTACATCTTGGATGGCCTGAGGGTAACTACATTTTAAGCAAACTGTTCCTGTGAATGAGGAAAAAATTCCTCAAAAAAAATTTTTTTTTTGTAAAAACATCTATTAGTGCTGAAAATTAAGATGGATGAGCTAGATTAAAGATTTTAAACTCCACATAAATAAAATAAATCAATAAAACCTGCATACGAGCCAAATAACATGAAAACACATGATGCTCCATTGATCGATTTCTCTCACTAACAGCATTCGCAAACCTGTGCAAAAATCTTAAAGATTTGAATGTATCTTCCTGCTTCTCCATAACAAAACCAACACACACAGAAATGTGAGTATTCGAACAAACACATATACACACAACCAGTGACTGAGATCTAATTAAAGGCTGTGAGATTGAACATGTCCCTCCTTCTGATAGCGTAAAATTAGATGTTACAGATTTGGATTGCATTCTCACTGTGACATCTGACACGTCTGCTGGAAGGATGTGTGGTGTTCTGCTTTCGCATATTCGTGTTTGTGTAGAGAAAAATAGAGAATGTGAATATGAGCTAATGCAAAATGTGAAAAGCAAATATATATATATATAGAGAGAGAGAGAGAGAGAGAGAGAGAGAGAGAGAGAGAGAGAGAGAGAGAGAGAGAGAGAGAGAGAGAGAAAGTGAAAAGAACCAGCGATATATGCAAACACGCTCATATAAACCCACCGAATGTTGAATGTCTCAACACAGAACATCAATAATCATGCACTGGCTGAGCTGAGAATGGCAGTAATTGCTGTGGAAATCGATGTAAGTCTGTTGCTCACAGTGTATTTCATCTTCCTATGAAGGTCACATTTCGTTTTCACAGACTTAGAGACACACACTCGCACACACAGACACAAAGTCTATACACCGACATATTCCTGTATCGTTGAATCAGGCACACATTATGATACTGAAATACTACGTGAGAAAATGCTTCTCAAAATATCCATGTGTATCATTTGTATGAGTATCTGTACACATACTGCACTGGTTATAGGGGAAAAAAAATATGGTAACATTTAAGTATAGTACAGCAAAATTCTGGGAATGATCAAGACTGGAAATTTTTCATGGGAATTAATGGGAATTATTGGGAATAAACAACCTGATTTAATGCAATTCCAGTTTAATTTCTTCCCTACACATTGCACAAGCACATACACACACAGCACACTGCTTACTGCAGGGCTATTGAGGCCACACCCCCTACATGCACTGTGCTTTCCATCTTTTTAAGTATTCATGCAAATTATCTTAAAATGTATTAATAATACATTTCTAGATTCATATTTAAATATTAAATTAAAAAAACTGACAAAATCATTTTGACAATGGAAATAAAACTGAAAAAAAAACTTGGATGAAAAAGTACAGTTTAATAGTACTTTAATAATATATAAACACCTAATGGTATATAAATCACATTGCATACTATGCAGTGCAAACGGTATAAAATTGCATGTTAGCATCTAAGCATCAGCCAAACCTCATGTTTTCCTCAGTGTAAAATATAATTTTGCATTTTCCTCATAACATAAGATTGCTAAGAGCAAAACAGCTCAAAGATTTAGACAGAGATTACTTCCTTGGAAAAACAATGCAAATGCATCTCTGTTGGCAATGCTATCTGCTAATATTATATTATATTATCCAATGTATTAAAGGCTGTGTTTTTCGACATGTTTGCTTCTCCACTATGATAAAAGCAGTTAAGAAATATATAAAGTATAATTATAGTTTTTTTGTTTGTTAAATTAACGCAGTTTAAAGGACATTCACAGTCCTCTAATTTGCAGCAGAGCCAAAGAGCTGGTGCAGTTTTCTCGACAGACGGACAGGAGAGAGACCTATGGGGGCTTCTCTTACATCACTGCTTCTTTGATTTCACTCTCTGTCTCTCATCCTCCTCCTCCAGTCATCCCTCTCTCATCTCTCCAGCCCCTGCGTCACTCTTTCATCCTCTACAGAATTCAAGTATGTGTGTGCGAGTGCGTCTGGAAGACAGACATTTGAGTGTGCACGTGCGCGAGTGTGTGAAAGAAACGAGGTGTGCTTAACGTGTGTGTGCCGCCGTCCCCAAGATCCCCAACCTCAGCTAACTGGCTTATGAATGTTGGATGGGGGTTTTTATGATCTTGTTAAAACTGGTTACATTATTCAAAGCTCCATTCATTCAGAGAGAGAGAAGGCAAAGAGAGAAAGATGGATTGAGAGGGAGAAAGAGAGAGAGGCCGCAGGCTGAGTGAAATTTTAATGAATTCTCTCACGGTCGGAGGAAAAAACGATTGTGAAAGTTGGCAGAGAAGGACGAGATTTCAACTCTGCTGATTTCTCCTGTGTCATCAGCTCTTTTACTTTTTGTCTCATCTAATGGGAGATGTTTGAAGAAAGACCAAGGAAAGTGAGATGTCAGGGGTATCATTTTCATCCAGATGTTGCTTTTCTCACCTTATTAGGACAGAACCGAAAAGGTTTGCACAGACCAGGACTGTGTTTTAACCATTATCTAACTTACACTATAGTTCAAAAGTCTGAAAGTCTCTTATGCTTACCAGGGCTCTATTTATTTGATCAAAATTAAAACAGCAATTTTGTGAAATATTAATTCAATTAAAGAATTATTAACTATTGCTAAATTAATTATTATTAAAATTATTATTTTAGAAATGTTATATTATATTATACTGACATTTCATTCACTGACACACTTCACTCAGCAGTGCAAAAACTGGCCACACATATACTATTATTAATATAATACTAATATAAATATTAGCCTTGTATTTTTAAGTGTACTATAAAACAATTTTAAATACTCACTTTGTCTTTTAAAATATAATAGTATTACGTATGAGCCAGTTCTAATGAATCAGTCTGAATCAGTCTTCAGTAATTTACAGCATTAGCAGAATTCTTTCGGATTTAAGCAAAATGGAGATTATATTTGAAATGTATCCAAATGAATCAGAATCAAATCTAATTAAACAGGAAATCTGTATTGATTCTCAGCTCTAGATACAAAATAAAGAAATAAACAAACATTAAGGTGGGCCACACTCTTATAAAATAAAGTTTCCAAATGGGGGTTATCTCAGCAATGGCATTATAAAACAATTTTTGGTTTCCCAAAGAATGTTTTGTATAACAGTTCTTAAAAGAACCATTTTTGCGTGAATACATTTTTATAGTTTAACGGACATTTTTATCCAATGGCAAGGCTCCATGGATATTTATGAAACCATAGATGCCAATAAAGAACCTTTAATAAAGACAGCAGTAATTTGGTGTCATGTAAACAGGAAGAGTGTTTTTAATGTCTGGTAAGAAATCTTACTTCACCCGTCATTGGCATTCACTGTGGACCCTGTAAGTGTGTGGGTATGCATGTGCACCTGCAGGCTCCATATCACACTCCTTCACTGTTAACGATAAGAGATACTTGAGGCGTGTGTGCGAGTGTTTCCAGGGCTGAGATAGGAATGTGAGTGTGTGAAGAGATATGAGATCACGTGTGGACAGCCTCTCATAGTCCTGTTGGGGCTAGTTCTAATGCTTGCAGATGAACGTCAAAGCTTAGGACGGTCACTAGTGAAGGTTTTTGGACTGTGTTTGTTCTTGTGGTGTGAGTAGCCAATTAACATTGTCATAATGTAATTTTCCTGCAGCTTTAGAGTGATTACATGACATTTATGCCTCAGAAGACTGGCTAAAAAAAGCAACTTGCATTGAGATGAATTGGAATGCTAGCAGACAGCTTTCTTCAGGTATTACTGGCCTCTTTGGTTGTGAAGGAGAAGAGGAAAACAGAGACAGAAGGAGGAAGTAGTCTGGCCAGACTGGCTCCTTCTGAGTGTTAATAAGAAGGATAATGAAATTAGAGGTCTGTGGAAGGCTTGTAGTGTGGTCGACATGCTGTTCTAACTTCATTAGCAATTATGTAAACATGGGCAAGTACAGTGTTTTCATGCGTGTGCCCACTTTTTTAAACTATATTAGTCAAATTTCTGAAAAATAATTTAATAAACTAATTCAGTTCCCTCAGGGGTTTTCAAATATAATAACTCCCTTCCAAGGGCCCCATTCTTAAACGCCTGCTGCATATTTTCATGTAAAAAGACCCATAAATGTGAGAAAAAATGAAGTTATTTAATATAAAATCTTATTGATTTTATTGTCACTGATTCATTCATGCATACATTTTTTCGAACACGCACCCACATATCTACGTCACTGTGTGGGAAGATTTGCATAACCCACCCAAATGTTCATACAAAGAAAGAAGGTGCCGCCGCAATGTCGTGAAGACACTGTTTCGTTGTGAAAGCAAAACTACTTTGTTTGGGCTTCCAAAAGAGGACACAACTAGAAATCTGTGGTTGAGTTGTATTTAAAACAATGTTCCAGAACAGATCAACTCAAATATTCAGATGTGTGCAGCACATTTTATGGTGGACTGTTTCCTGAACCTGGAAGAGTAGACTACAATGACGGCTGTTCTGACTCTCAGTCTGTAAGTACGTTTACATATTTAAAGGATTTGCCATTGATGATTCAAATGTTTTTGAGTTTTAAGCAGTGTAGTGTAGTGCTTTTTGTTTGTCGTTTCTTCATCTAGGTATTCAGCCAATCACAATACAATAGATAGCTAATAATGCCCTATTATTTCATATTATTTCTTCTGCAAAGCCGCGACGTAAGAAGTTTGCTCATGCCCACAGCTTAGAGGGAGCATTGATCACAGCAATGTTTGCTACCATTTTGCTTAGAACATATTTTAAGAATGTTTAAGAATTTCTCATAAAACACTTTGTGCCCCACTATGGGGTTTCTGGACCCTGGTTTGAAAACTTCATGGTTACGTGAACTGGGTGAACCCATCAGTTTTCAAACTGTTCCTATGCACCTGCTCGAAACCACTATGAATCATGAATAATGTGACAGTCCTTAATCATTTTCATTAATCAACCCCCTATGGACACCTTGGCAACTGAATCGCCATTGGCTAGTAAAGTTTTTTGTTTAATCGCCAGACTGATTTTTAAAATATATACAGTATATATACTGTATGTATGTGTGTGTGTATATATATATATATATATATATATATATATATATATATATATATATATATATATATATATATATATACACCTAAATACAGTATATATTTTTTTAAATGGCACTGCTTTTAAATATCTGAAAGTACACTCTTAACGTCAGTCAGTGAAGCATTATAATATGATAATTAAATATTATTTAATGATAGAACTTTAGTAATTAGAATTAAAACTTGATAACCATGTATGAATGCATAGATATTTTAACTGAACATTTTAACTGGACTAGTGGTGGTGCTTTGTTGGTCATTCAAGTGTTTCTGTAAAAAACAAAAACAAAAGGGAAACCCTTACAATAATACTTATAAGTTGAAAATAATAATACGAATAACTACTAATAAGCACATTATAAAACACACTGAGGATTAGCGAGCTACTGGATTCATGAATATTAATCAGGTTGTGTGCGTTTGCTCAAACTGATTTGCTGAAATCAAAACAGGGATGATAATAGGTGAGCACCAGTCAATGAGATTGTCATTTGCGCATTAGCTCTGCCCACCACCAGAAAATATGACAGTTCTTAAAAAGCTGGAAAAAAAATCATAGGAACATGTTATTTTGACAAGAAAATACAACAAAGTATATCGTTTACAAGTAGCGCATCAATTCTGCATGTATGTGCTCTCTCTGCTCTCACCAAAGCGACGGCGAGTGGTGTGCCTTTACAGTAGAGTTCATGGTACGTCAAGCACAGGTACACTGTGCATCCATTGAGATGAACTGAAAAATATCGCTTGACGGAGAGAGAAACTCTGAAGCACTCAGTCGGCGTTGGCGTCAGAGTGTTCGGCGAGTGAACATATATCTGAATCTGAGCTAAATTATATTCTTCCTCCAACTCACATATTGGTGCGTAAAATCTGAGAATTTATTAGACATCATTTAGTCGCCCAGAGTGAAGATTTAGTCGCATGCGATTGATATTCTCGCAATGTAAAGGGTTGTTAATAAGTCAAAAACATCTTCCTGACAAAGGAAACAAACTGTTTTCCATGTCTAGAAACCCGAGCTCACTTTTCTAACACCACTCCATACGCACATATTTTCAAGATGTCATTCTGCACGGATGGTTTTCCATTCCAACACTTGAGTGTTTCCTCAAAACAGTGTTGCCAAACAGGCATGGAAAAAAACTGATGACTGACTGCTCCCATACACCCAAACATATGCACCACTCCTAAATACTTATTTTCAGTTCCTGAGCGATGCAAAAATCTGACACACCAAAACAGGATAAATGACATGATAAAGCACTGCTTTTGTAAAAAGAAGGGAAAAAAGTTTCTGTTTCCAAGCAACTAACAGGTAAGATGAGCTGCAGTTTTGTTCATCCACAAAACTAACAACATGAGAGAAACAAAAATGAGCCTGAGAAAGAGAACCAAACATACCACATGATCACAAGATGATGATGTGTAATCATGAGAACAGATTATGTCGACACTATATTTGTGATACAGCATAAGCCAATGGCAATTAATTTACATTTGGCCCAGCACATCCAAATGATCTCTGGTGGGATATGTGTGTTTATACATTTGTGTAATGTTGAAATCAATTTGAGCAAGCATATAGGCAGAAAAGAACACATCTTCCTTCTTTTCCTTCCTAAAACAAAACCCTTAAACATCAAGATCATTGGCATACAGTTAGGAGGACAGACACATGCAGACTGACCAATAGTTTGTGCTGTTGTCGAAGCAGGTAGAGGGCAGCAGTCTCGGGTGAGAGTTTGTGTTTCCTGTCCTCTAGCAGTTGGTATGCTTCCACATGCTGAGGCGACAACTCAGATAAATGCGACGGAAAAACATCATTCCTCAGTTTCTAGAAAATACAGAAACAAAAACTATAAATGCAGAATATATATATATATATATATATATATATATAACAAATAGTAAAATACTTTATTTTAATTTATTAATTAATACACAATTTTATTCAGAAAAGATGCATTAGTCAAAAGTGTCAGTAAAGACATTTAGCCTATAATGTAACAAAAGATTTATACTTTAAATAAATTATATTGTTTTAAACTTTCTATACATCAAAGAACCCTAAAACAAATGTATCATGGTTTCCACAAACATATTAAGCAGCACATTTGTTTTCAACATTGATAAAAAATAAGATTTTTCTTGAGCAGCCAACATATTGGAATGATTTTGGAAAGATCTGATATTTCTGAAAAGTAATGACATTTCTGAAAAGTAATTTCTGAAAGTAATGAGTGCTGAAAATTCGGCTTTGACATCACAGGAATAAATTACATCAGAAAACAGTTATACACATTGTAATATATTGCCTTTTGTACTGAATTTTTTAAAAGCACAGAAAAAGAAAGAAAAAATTGCCTAGAGTATGAGACATAAAAACGAAAAAAAATAATTATTATATATATATATATATATATATATATTATATATAAAAATTTATATATATATATATAAACAGACCCTAAACTTTCAAGCAGTTAAAAAACATAATACAGTAGTAATATTATTATAGAAATAATTCATAAATAAACAACATGTTGTACTGTATCTTCTGATCTTCAGTGAATGTTATAACAGAAAATATACAAATTTATAAATCCAGAAGTATTTGGACAGTTTTCTTCAGTTTTCAGATTTCTACACTAGATACTAAATCAGATCAAGCAAATATTGTTAAAGCTTTTCTCAAATCCAACTTTGCATTTATGTGCCATTCCTGGAAGGTCGAAGATGAAAATATAAATTATAAACATAAATATGTCCCCCCCCCCCCCCCTTTCTACAGGAATAAAATACAAATCTTACTGCTAAACAAGCATATCATCTACCATTAAAGAGTCTAGCTAGCTAGCATTTCTGTGTTTACACTGTGTGCTCTTTGTTAGCAGAGTGACTCTTTTGTGGTTCTTGTCAACAGTGGTGCTTTCCTGGAAGGCCTGACTTTAGCAGGTGGCCAATGAGTACAAAGCAACATTACACCATCATCATGTTCTTTACACATTACCAGGGGCTATTACTACTCTGGCAAGCAAACAGGAGCTTATCAGCGCGTCTGTTTGTACATGTGTATGTGTGTCCATATACTGGTTTGGGTTACATACTAAACATTAACACCTGCTCCATTTGATTGTAGAGAACAAACAAGCATGAAAACAGAGTACGGGTATATTAAACTGCTGTAAATGGACAACACACACAGAATGATTTTGCTTGTTTTTGTTAGTCCTGCTAGCATGAGGCTAAGCCAGATGTTTGGCTTCAGCAAAAGCTCTCAGTGCCCGAAAAACGTACAAATACAAGTTGCTGTCAGCCTCCTATGACCTGATTGAAATGTTATGAGTGAACAAACTGAACATTCAAGAAACAGCCACTTCACTCACTATCAATAGAAGCACATAATCAACGTGACATGCTAAGTCATACTCATATGTCCATAAATGTGAAACCACATTAGCAAAATACAAGGTTACATCAGTTTCTGAAATGTGGTGCAGTTTCACAAAACACATCAATGAATTTGTGATTAATAATTGTACTGTTTACTATAGTGTACTAGGGCTGCACGTTTTCAAGTTTTTCATTAACCGTTAACCGAGGCCCTTAGCGGTTAATACTCGGTTAACCATAGTGTGCACCAGGGTTTCCGTTGTCCGGTAATTTCCGGACATTGGCCGAAAAAAAAAAAGAAATTTTCGACAAAATTTAATCTCTCTGGTCAAATTGTCCTATTAAAACTGCCTAATAATCTCGCCCACTAACACAATCTGAATTTGAGAATAAGCCTAAAATGTATAAAGCAAATATACACCGACCTTTGGCTATCTTATAAAGGAACAGGCTCTAGTAATAGTTATGTAACTTTCCGTGTTTAGGCGAAGGTAACAAGCAGGCTCCGCGGCCGCCTCGCTAAGGCTATAGCACTATTCGGACGGGACTAGTTTTCTAAACTACGTTTGAGTTTCGATTCTTACCACCTGACGTCTGTGATTTTCATGTACCAATTCGGACGGGACTAGTATCTCCGTGTTTATTACAGAGGTGGGAGGGTCTGATTTGTGCATCTGGGCGTCACAGAGATCACGCGCTGTGTATGCGTGCATTGCATTCATTCAAAATGATTGCCATTAGTATTATTACACAATAAATACTAAATGGCTAGTATAGCAAACCTTGTTAATTTGTGGTTCTTTTTAGTTTAACTTGTTTTCCTTTTTCTTTTTTTTTTTTTTTTAATGTAACTGAGTACATAAATGAACGTGAGTAATCTTACCTGATGCTGATATTACAATAGCCGGTATTAACTGTTTACGCGATCTTGCTTTTGATTTTATTATTTGTATTTTTTATTATTATTATTTATTTGCCGCTAAGCAAATCTATTAAACATCCGCGCGGTAAGAGCATCTACGGTTATTCACGTTGGCCAAAACACACAAGGAACCGCGTTGTGAAATAAAATATCACCGGCAATCACAGACATTCGCATTCAGACGGGATTAGTTTTCTCAGAGGATCACTGAGTTTGCTGAAAAACGGTAGGTAATTTGCTCTGGAATTATCACAATGGTTGTGTGAGAAAAACACAGACGTGGCAGATTCGGACGGGATTAAAATCACTAAGTACGTCTGTGAAACGCAGATTTCTCTAACGACCCCCTGTAAAACTAGTCCCGTCCGAATAGGGCTTATGACTATGTTTGACAGGTACAATATTTGAAAATCGATAAAAAAAATTTTTTAATTACATTTATATCTGAATTTATGTCAACCTATAGACTTTCAAATATTTAAAATGTCATGAATTAATATGTATTTCTGTACAAAATGACAAACATATTTTCCTATTATATTTTGCCTGGAAACGCTTCCAACAAGGCGTCGGTTCTATTTCTAGCATGCACGCGTCGAGCCGCGCCTGAGCCGCGCGTCTCACGCAGGCAGTCGGCAAGCTCTAACCTGTTAACATGGGAGCCGAATTAAAAACAGACACGCCACACAGCTGAGATGCTTTCGCCCATCGCCACGCATCCAGTGTGTCCTGACCGGCCTAATGATGCCCGGGTGTTGGCTGTTGAGATTACAACAACGAGGTTGTACTTGAAGTATATCTAAGCACTGTATTGCGATACTTGCATTTTGCCCCGTCACTGTCAATTTTAAAGTGCTCCAACGCTGTACTTTTTTTTGCCCGCTTCATATTAGAAAAATGACTTCTTCTTGTGGACATTACAAATGTCTGGGAGCGCTCTGGCGGTCTCTGGTGGTGCAAAAATGTTTTACAACTAAATTCAATGCACGCCATTGACGTCACTTAACCGAGCAAAATGTTTCACTCGGTTACGCAATTTTTAACGGTTAATCGGTTAACCATGGACACCCCTATAGTGTACTATACTTTTAATGTAAAAATGAGGAAGAGTTAAGATGCATACATTCACATGTATTCATTTTAATATATTTTTCAAATATTTTAATATGAAAATATTACATTTACCTTGCTGGTTATACCCCATGACATTTTTAGAGACAGTACACACACACACACACAAACACACTCAAATTTAACATTTCTACTAATGATGTGTTCAAATTAGATTTTTGAAAGATTTTTCCTTCCCTTTTTTAACACTTTGTCATTTACCCATATAACAAAAATGTTACTACAAATACAAGCATAATAAAAGCATTTTCGATAGAAGTCTCAGACTTTTGGACCCCAGAGTATATCATTTATATTTAAATACAATAAAGACATAAGGACTAATAATGGATTGACTGTATCTATGATACCATTTGAAAACAATGCAAAGTACTTCATTAAATCAACTAATGTGGTACGAAAACCACCAAAAAAAGCAATGTAATGGTCCTGCAAGCAGATTACAGTACAGTAAGTATATGAGGCATTTGAGGTCTCCAAATACTCACACCTGCCTAAGCGTCCGCTCTTTAGACGAGCTAGCCTAACGGTTAGCTTAGCCCTCCAGATCACAGGAAGCACAGGGAACAAAAAGCATGTTTACTAATTCATGGCAGCAGTCAGGTGTAATGGGGGGCAGCCTTTGTTCCGGAGAAGATTCAGAAACGTTACACTGATGTTCCGAACCATGGATAATCTACAGGGCTAAAATTAGACTGTTGTGTTAATAGATGTGAAGGGAAAATGGTTTGATCATTGACAAGTACGTGAAAACAGATAGCCTTGAATAGCCTGGTGACCCCCAGGCATGTTGTGTTATGTCTTCATGTAACAGTGGCTTTTGGCTGTGCATGGGATTATTCAGAACCGGTTCTGTTTTTTAAAAGAACCAGAACTGTGAGCTATTTCTAAGTTTTGGTTTTGAAACGCTTCTGGTGCAACATGTGACCAAGCGCTGTGAGCAGCGGCTGGTGTTCTGATGATGTGTTCTGCGTTTCCCATAAAGAATGTCACAAAATGAATAACAGAAACGCCACCCTGCCTCTTTAATTACTGAGCACATTGTTTCCAATGACGCGCACTCCACAGATTTGCCGGGCCGCATAGCGTCAGGGCATGACAAAACTTCTCCAGGCCCCAAAAAGATCCTTAGACTCCAGAGGGTTAGCCCTCAAGGGACTATTTGGCCAACCAGCTTATTCCTGCTTTGAAAAGCAAAATATTATTGATATTGTAGAAAACATCAACTTTGAAGCATATGGTGTTTGAGGGACTAGAATTACTCAACACTACCTTCCAGCAACACTTCATACAGTGAAGGTAAAATAGTTAGGGCTGCACGATATATTATCAGACGATGATGAATGTGCATCTCATCAGTAAAGCCGGTTCTCTAATCAGCTGTAAATTCCATCAGGTGTGTGTTTTCACATACATCATGCACCCCTAAAAATAGTAAAAAACATAATAATGCATTTAAATGGAACCGGAATCAAAACAGGAAAATTTGTATACTGTAATATATGCTGAATTTTGACATTTCTAACCTTTAAAATTAAGTTTAAATTAAGTAATAAACAGTAGTTAGTATTGAGTAGTTGAGTATTATGCAGTTTTCCTTACCACTATTTTTTTAATAGTTGTTTAATGATTTTTAATGGAACCAGAATTGGAACCGGAACCATTAGGTGGAACCGGAACCAGACAAATTTTAATGATTCCCAACCCTACTTAAGAACCTCTATAAAAGTAGGCAATATAATCACACAATTTTCCGATATTTGTCATTTGCATGGCTGGCCACTCAATGACCTTTCAAATGCTGTGTGCTGAAAGAATTGCTGTAGATCAGAGAAAGAGCTAGTGCACTGCACAGCCACTGGCCTCAAGAGAGTGAGCAGCAGGGTATTTATAGCCCTGCTCGTCCCCAGCTGCATGGCTCCTACACCCCGCCAACAGGCAACTGGGCAACACAAGCTCACCCCTCCAGCAACCCACCACACTAACGTCCATAACGCAAACAGACATCTGGACATCAGCAGCCCTCAAAAGAGAGAGAAAAATGATCAGGCAGGAAAAAGAGAAAATGGCTGAGAGCAAGCAAGAAAAAGACCTTCCATCAGACCACATTCAGTGCATTCACCTCTGGAATTTATATACTAGTACTCGCTAGACATTTGAAAATCACAGAAAAACTATATGATTCTATATTATTTCATTCTCCATTATCCTTTTCTTCAGAGTGTTTGAGGTCAACTTACACACAAAAAAAAAGACTTCTGAAATTTAAATTCGATTGCTTTAGATATGCTTAATTTGTCAAAGTGATATTATTATTTTATTTAAATCAATTCCATAAAACACACTTGTTATGCCATTTAAATGGCTGAATTTTGATGTTAATACATTTTGTACTCCTCAAAGTTTAATTAAATATTTATACATGTTAATGCTATACCCCTCATTTATGAATATGAATCATAAACTATCTTTTTTAAATATATGACATTAATTTTTACAGAGCATCAACGGAGTTGTGCAAGTGTTTTTGTTTGTTCCCTGCATTTCGAAGATGCTTGTTTTACAAACAAGGCCCAGTTTGACGCCGGATTTGCACATCGTTTATTTCTTAAGGATAATACAATCCCAACGAAAAAGGGTCACGATCGTGTGTTGGAACCGCAGGCAGTGAGAAAAACTGCTTCAAATATCTCTGTGTTGTTAACTTAGCAATCGGCGCGTAAGCACATCAAGTAAACAACATGCGATGTTGTCATCAAACTGCACTTTCCACATGTACAGCTTAAAAAAAAAAAAAAAAAAAAAAAAAAACGACATAAAGTGGAACTTAGTCATTTTCTAGAACCGCTAAGCAAATATATACAGTTTCAGTACATACCACATAGAGACTTTGTTGCTGATGCTGCTCTTGTTAAATTTCAGCCTCTGGATCTTATTCTGGATCATAAATATACGCTGAATCTGACTGTTAGCCATGGTTTGTTTTGGACGCTCTCAACGCAAAAGTCTACTGGCGCTCGGGATTCTTTTGCTCCGCCCACACGTCACGCCTCCAGGCGCTCGTGTTTTTCCGGGAAAAATCGGTACAGACTATCTTTCTCTTATGAATATAATAAAACTAAAGACTTTTTGGAGTTATGAAGGATGCAGTACTACTCTATAGATACTCAAGATTAACAGGATATTGAGTGAAAACGAGCATTTCACCCCCCCCTTTAAGGAGAACTGTGTTATGAGTAGACATGTGCTGGTATTCGGTAATGCGATATATCACGGTAATGAATATGCACAATATTGTTATCGTGGGCACTTTTAAATACCATGAATAAGTTATTCAGAATCTGGAATGCATTTTAAGAATACTATTCCCATCAACTAGTCAAAATGCACAACACCACTGTATGCTGCTTGAAAGGCACTGTGCCGCTCTGATGTAAACAAGCATGAGAAGCACATGGGGGAACATGTGAGAGACACGCTGAATGAAAGCACATTCACTCTCTGACAGCAGATGGCACTAAACTGCAGAAAATGCAGCCTTTACCCTGGAAATCCCATAAATAAAGCAGCTGCGCAACTTTCTAAAACGTATTTTAAACATTTAATAGCCATTTAGATTTGTGTATTTGCGATGGTGTTCATCACAGCCAAATACTTAAATATTTAGACTTCATAGGCTATTTATTTTCAAACTTGTTTTATTTATTATTTAAATCTGGACTACAACATGCCCTAGAAAATGTATTGATTTCTTTATTTTTCATTCACACTTTACATTAGGGCTTCACTAGTTAAAATTAGTTAATAAACTGCCAATGAAAAATTATTCTGAACATTCATTAATCTTAGGTTTTCCAATCGGAATCGGAAAAACGGAAGTTGCAACTGTGCTATTTAATGAGCTAACATGAACTAAGACTTGTATTCTTAACGAAGATTAATAATTTCTGTAGCAAATGTAGCTATTGCTCAATTGGGAATGTTAATTCATTAACTAAAGTTAACTATTGAGGTATTATTGTAAAGTGATACCTATGGGTCTTTATAGTTCTTTTGCGCTTTAATCTGTGCAAAACTTTTACATTTATCTATCTTTCTGTATTGCTTTATTGTATTTAAATGTTCAGTAATTTTTCGTTTTAAGAAAAAAGTTATTAAACCTGTTATACTGAGCTGAGCTTGTCCTCTCCCCATTATCAATATTAATTAGCGTGTTTGGCTGTCTGTGAATACGGTTAAGCCTTTTTTCCAACAGCCAGGAGGCAATTTGTATTGGGTCAAGTCTGGAATGCTGCCAGTATAGGCAAATATTTGGCAAAAGGCTCGGCTGCATGTCCTGTGAAACTCTGCAGACGGAGAGAGTGTCAGTCCTGAGGGCGGCCACCCCTCCTCACCGTTTTCCTAATTGGTTTTCAGTGAGGGCAAGGCAAATTAAATCTAGCCTATTACAGATATGCTATTCAATTAGCCTTTGCTACTCCCATGCACTAAGAGGCAGAGATAGAGAATCTGAACTCATCTATTCAGTGCGCTACTCAAAGGAACATGGGACCACCAGAAAGAGAGAACAGCACACCAATTCTACTCTGTGAAGTGCAGATGTGATCTCCAGCTGCAAATATACATTTTTGGTCATATTTTACAGTAACAGTTTGGGAGGCTTATAAGGTATATGCACTACGGTTCAAATAATTGTTTATGTTTTTTAAAGAAGTCCATAATGCTCACCAAGGCTGCATTTATTTTGTTAAAAAGACATTATATACTGCAAAATATTATTACAATTTAATAGAACTGTCTTCTATTTTAAAATGTAATTTATTCTTGTGATGGCAAAGCTAAATTTTCAGCACTCATTTCTCACTGTCATGTGATCCTTGAGACATCATTACAATATGATGAATTGCTGCTCAATAAGCATTTCTTATTATAATCAATGTTGATAACAGCTGCTGATAAAACAAAGTTTTTGTGGAAACCGTGACACTTTTTAGGATACTTTGATGAGCAGAAAGTTCGAAAGAACAGATTTTATGTGAAGTAGAAAAATATTTTAAATGCCCTTTGTCATATTTTAGTAATCTTAAGACATCCTTGCTGAATGAAAGTATTAACTTTAATTTAAATAAATTTAATACATTTATAAATTAAATAGTATTAAAAAAAAAAAAAAACAACTCACTGACCAATTGAGTTCTATGTTCCAGTAAAAACTCATCTTATATTTAAATTTTGTCAAAATACCTCTTACCTAGATTACACAAATATTTTGGCAAATTCATAACTATGTCAGTAATTTTAATGATTTAATTCCTAGGTCAAAAGGTTTATAAGATCATAAGAAATTCTGTGTTGAAAAGTGTATTGCAACTCTTGACTGGTGTTTGAATCTAGCCTATAAAGCTGTGATCCTGTTTTATTTCTCTCTATATATATCGCTCTCTTTTTGTTTCTGCTGTCCTAAAAAATAATAAAATAATGATAAAATAGAGTGTTGAGGTGTAAATAAAGACCTGTTCAATAAGACCTACTTCAAAGTGAGAACTGTATTTTTCTATGCAGTGCCTTCGGTCTTGCATCAGAACACAGAGAGGAAAAAAGGAAGGACAAAGATAGCAAAAGAAAACAAAAACCTTTAGAAAGCTTGTAGGTGACCTTATTCCTTTAGCTGCTTTGTGGCATTATAAGCAGCCTCTTAAAACCTCATCAAATTGCTCAAAGCCATAATGTCCTTTAACACAGGCTATGAAAACACTGCTTTTACAAATGCTGACATTACTGTAACGCTTGAAGGAATGAACTTCAGGTGTAGGATTATGATTACAGCCTCGGCTAACTAAAGAGGACAATAATAGGTCACATACTCGTTAACACATTAACGGTCTCTGTGGATCTCCAGCAGTGAAGATGAATCGAAAGGTGTAAAGATAACACTTGAAAAAAGACAAGCATTTATCTGAGGGCACATTGGGACAATATTTATGCTGACATAATGATGTGTGAAATGAAATTGATCAGAACAGCAGTGAGAATCAGTTAGCTCTGTGGAGTAAACAAGGGTCCTTTCAGCCCTTTTCTTCCTATTGATCAGCACTCCAGGAGAACTGATATATATAAAAACTTGGAATATAGCATATCAGATTTTTTCAAATAATTGTATTCAACAAGTTGCTTTTAATTGATCAAAAGTGACAGTAAAAACATTCAGAATCTCTTAAAGGCCTACATCTATTTTCATTATACAAAAAGAAGCTACAAAATATCTCATTGTGTGTTCTAACGAAGAAATAAATGCAGCTTTAGAACAACATTATGAGGAGTAGCTAAATTGCAGAATTTTTATTTTAGTGGTAAACTGTCACTTTTGATGAATGACCACAATTTAAAGCTGCAGTAGGTAACTTTTGTAAAAATATATATTTTAAATATTTGTTAAACCTGTCATTATGTCCTGAAAGTAGAATATGAGACAGATAATCTGTGAAAAAAATCAAGCTCCTCTGGCTCCTCCCAGTGGTCCTATTGCCATTTGCAGAAATTAATCCGCTCCCGGTAAAAAATAACCAATCAGAGCTGCGGTCCATAACTTTGTTTGTGTTCAAAATGTAGAAACATGTATATAATAAGCGAGTACACCATGAATCCATTTTCCAAACCGTGTTTTTAGCTTCTCCTGAATCACTAGGGTGCACCTATAATAAGTGTTTATATTCGGACTATTTTAGATTGCTTCGGGGGTACCGCGGCGGAGTAACCCAGTACCTTTGTGATTCTTCATAGACATAAACAGAGAGAAGTAGTTCCGGCTACGATGTTCTTCCGCAAGACGCAAGCAGTTCTGTTTATTAATCGCTAGAGCGTCAAAAGTTACCGACTGCAGCTTTAAAGAGAAGAGGTGTAAAATATGAACACCACAGATTTGCTCACTGATAAGTTGATTAATTGCGGCGAATAATGATACAGTTCTAATCTCTTGTCTCTGATCGTTTTTTTTATCACATCGTTTAGACTCAATGCCTCATAATTCCAGCTCTGTTAGCCTCCGAGCAGCTGTTTCCAATCTGTCCCAGATCACTGAAGAAATCCCTGACATCACATCTTGAGCCAGAGCCCAGCAAGCTCAGAAAAAAGCAACACTTTTTGCCCAGAAAAGGTGGATCCAAACAAGTCTACAACAACATATGGCATATCCAAAAAAAAAAAAAAAAGTAATCAGCTAGTCAGCTAAACAAACAAACATAAAATACTATCAGCTGTTTGAGAGAATTTAGCCTAAAGAAACACTATGAGATTATATATGAGTATTGGAAAATATATAAAGATTTTTATATTCATCTCTGAGGTTCTTAAGTAGCACAAGCCAAATGAAGGCAACTCAGAGGATTTATCATTATTACACACTCAGAGCAGAACTATCCCTCTCTCTCTCAAACATACACCCAACAGTTAAGAATCACAAAGAAAACTTCAGTAGTGAATTCACCTGCTGACAGCCATCGTCTCACAGGAAACTGTATTTACAAACAAACCTCTCAGAAAATCTCCAATGTACCTCAAATTTGATCGATTTGAGTCTAATGATGGCTAAATGCTAGCATGTATATGCTTAGACTGTCAGGATGACTTCAGTGAGCAGCGATAGAAAATAACTTTTCCTCTAATCCACTCACATCGATGTCAGTCCAGACTTATCACACCCACAGCAGGCCAGCCACCACAGATCAATTTTACGCCTCTTAAAGAAAACAAATCATCACAAACCAAACTTTCATTGATATTTTGAAATTAAAAAGTCAATGTAATATAACAAAGAGTCATATTTAGAACCCAAAACTCCAGTTAAAATAGCTGTGACTCTGCAGCTTAAACACATATATATATTTTATTTGACAGTAAAAACAAAAAAAAACAAATATATATATATATATATATATATATACATATATACATACATACATATACATATACATACATATATAAACATTTACATATATATATATATATATATATATATATATATATATATATATATATATATATATATATATATATATATATATATATATATATATAACAAAACTGATAAGAAATGTTTCTTGAGCAGCAAATCAGCATATTAGAATGATTTCTGATCATGTGACAATGAAGAGTAATGGCTGGTGGAAAAAAAATAATCTTTGCCATCACAAAAATAAATGTATTAAAATAATAATAAAAACATACTTTAATTTAAAATTTCTATTTTAAATTGTAATACTATTAAACTATAATACTACTATTACAATAGCCTTGGTGAGCATAAGAGCACAAATTTAACTGAATACGGTAGAGTGCATATACGTCTCAAAAATGTAAATAGAATAGAATTAGAAATTAGAATTGTCATGAAAAGCTAAAATATGTTTCACTTAACTACCGTTACAAATTGACCACAAGAAAAAAACGAAGAAAAAAAAAATGTGTTCATTTTTTATCTGCATGTGTAATTCTATTTAATTCTAATCTGTCTAATGCCGTTTTCATTTTCTCTTGTTGGTGTTTTGTATTCAATAACAGAGATCTAATAAATAGAAATTAGCTACATGCTTTGTAGCACCAACTACTTTAAATGAATCATAAAATCACATAAATGCGTAAAGATCTAGCGTACATGACAATAAACAAACAAATGTTGTGGTTTACAAAGAATGTGAACACAAACAAGCCGTCTGTGTCCAAAAAGTTGCCGGATGTGACACCAGATGTCCCTGCCGTCATGGCATGGGGTGGGTGTTTTTGGATGATTACAGGGCGAGCTTTGAAGCTTTGGCTGTCACTGAGAACATCGTAACAAAGGCGGCCTCCCAAGCTCAGCTCTACTGAAACGTGTTACTTCATATGAGTGTGAATCCCAACATGATTGGATCAACAGGTCCTCTGCTCTCATATGCTCAGGTCAGAAGCAATCACACGGAGAGCTAAATCCTGTCTCGCATGCAGCCTTAAAACTAGCTGGTGTTCGTCTAATCACAGGCAAAAAAAATTGGCACTGATTCTCAGGTCCCAGACTAGTGTTTAAATGAGGACCTGTCCCAATTCAAGCTTTGCAGTTCATACGGCATATGAATACGGCAAGAGAAAAAAAAACATGCAGCAAAAATGGCCCACATTTACATGTCAATAAAACCTAAACCAAGAAGGTCTATAGTGCCTGAAGGAAAGTATCGTAGTAGTCATGTTTATTTATACTAGGCTGATAAAATAAGCATTTCTGATAGGTCTGAAGGTTAGCTCCATATATACCGTATTATTTTACTATTTTATTTACATAAGCAGCCACCTTATGTAGTATTTGCACACTACTTTTACATTTTACATCTGAGCTTCAGCCTTAGATTTTCATTTCGTCACAAAAATGATTAATAATACCCAATAAGTAACTGAACGGTGGTGCAGACTCTCTGTTAGACCCCTATAGAACATCACCGCCTCTGTGCTGTGTTTGTATAATTAAAAATCAGAAGCGAATCGTGGCTCTCAGAGGAAAACCTGGATATAATCTGTCTTTTTTTATTACTTTAAATCTATCTGCTTGGACTGATGACAGTCCAGATCAGTGACGCTGGAAGTGAACGAGCGGCAGATCTGAAGCAAGCCGACTAGCTGGGCTGAATTCCCAGTACTGTGAGACAGCAGGGCTAAATAGAATGTCAAGGTTATCTCTTTGTAACGTTGGCATGAGCTGCGTTTTATTCATCCCAATTAAAGCCAATTAAACAGCTGGAAATTACAGCAAGATCTGTCTCCTCTACGGGCTATATCGGGTCAGGGTTCGATTTATTACACTATCATCAGGTTTCACTGTTGGAGTGTTACGTGATATAGGAGTTCCTTGGACGCTCTGGCTTAGGGTGTTCCCACATGTACGCAAGTCGAATATTGCACATAAACTCATTATGGAAGCCCTTGGAAGGCAGGGCTAAATGACAGCATT
>NW_020528157.1:0-18292 GCF_003368295.1 Carassius auratus
TATTGTTGTCAAGCTGAATAACAATAATTTCTTGTAGTTGCATTATTGTTGGAGAAGTTGTAGACGTTAATAAAACACTATCTAATAGGTGGCAAATTTAATTTATTTGTTAACCAATCTATCCCTTTAGCCGAAAAACGGAAACAGCGTTCATGAATGACAATAAATGGTTAAGGAAGTGTTGATGACGCTGCTCAGCTTTGATGTCATTGGCTGTGAATGTCCCTTGTCATCGCAGGACTGTCTGTGGTTGGATTATCTTTTAACCCATATTAAACAGCGGATCATGTTACAAAAGTATGTTTTGCTGCTATTATCACATTAGTAAATATATTAAGTCAACATTGGGTGTTTCTATGTTGAGAAAAAATCACCTTTTTACCGAGATCCTAACACTAACCCTAAGAAAACTTCAATGAACTACAAAAAACAGCGCCTAGTATTCCCTTTCCATAGATAGAACGATGGAGGCTTATGGGTAATGTAGTTTAAAAAGTTTTATTAACGAAATGAAATAAATAATATATTGAATGGTAAACTAGACATATAAATATGTTCACTGTGTAAACCACTATTGATATATTTGAGAGCATGGTGAAATTTAGTATTTTAGAGTATGCAATATGTAAAATGCCTTTATGCCACCTTCCATTCATTTCTGAAAACTGTGCCCAACATTATTTATCAGCATAGCATAAGTAGTAATCATGCTGATTTTCGCTTTGATATGTTAATTGGACTCTGATTTACAGCCATTTGAAATGTACAGTTTTGGCTCTTCCGGGGGTGCTACTGGGCCCCTGGGTAGAAGGGCAGTAAAAACCTACATATATGTATTCTCCTCATCATGGACAACAAACTGAGCTGAGTCACATTTATATCTGACAGTTTTCACAGTCCTCTGTTTTCTAATTCTTACATCATTGCTATTATACCTTTTGACAGGACATTGTGAGGCCATCTGATGAAACATGGAAAAATTATAAAGAAATGTTTTGATAATAAAAATAATAGATTATTATTTGATTTTTGAAGTAAACATCAATAAATATAATGGATGAACCTGCAACAACATGCCATTATCTATTCCCCACTGTTAAGCAGTAATCAAGGACAATGTATACAATTGTATACCACTATTACACAAGGACAAATTCATTCATACTATATATATATATATATTATATATATATATATATATATATATATATATATATTATATATATTACTAATAACTAATTAGCAAAAATCAGTGTAAAAATGTCCTCTCACCCTGTATCTTGCTCCTCATGTACTGGACATCAGTAATGTGTGTGCTCTTGGTTTAATGCAGTACAAGATCCACGTTGATCATTCCTGCTACATTCTCAGTTATCCCTCAAGTGTTTGTAACTATAAAGCCCATGGCACCATCTTGTAATGCAAAATAATTAATCTCGTAACTCCCTTCTTTCACAAAACAATGGCATTTGTTACTAAATATAAACAATAATAACTTTCTTGGTGTACTGATGTCCCAGATGTCATTAATCTGATCAAATATTTTTATGTCTTAAGTAAAAAATAATCCCAATAATGATTATGTAGTTTTTCCAAGTCTAAAATAAACACATATGAGCCTACCTAAAATGATGTATTTAACAAGAATCTTCAGAACACAATATTCGTCATATTCATTTATTGAAGCATAGACTATAAAGATGATAAAGTAGCATCAAGACAAATAAGATTCAAGGAAAATAATTATTCATAATCAAAAATACATTAACCTCATATATTAATCAGTTCACACAGATGAGTGATGAAATGTCCTTAAAAGTCACAGTCCCATCCAGTCAACTGTGATACAGATCATGTGATACTTATAAGACATTTGATACTGTTTCAGAAAATAATGATTCCTTATCAACACATCTAAACTGGTTTCATCGTGATCTTCTCTCGTGTCTGGAAACAGCTTTTGGTTGATATCCAGCACTGATGTGGTGTAGCTTGTTCTCAGCCAGAAGATTAGATTAGATTAGATTAGATTCAACTTTATTGTCATTATGCAGAGTACAAGTACAGAGCTAATGAAATGCAGTTAGCATCTAACCAGAAGTGCAAGATATAGTGTTTTATACATAAAAGTGCAGAGTTAAGTAAAGCTATGATATACAGAATTTACAGTGGAGTTGCTATATAACAATATTGATCAGAGTATATACAGAATATAAATATGAATTTAATGTAGGGATTGTATGTACATTATGAACAGAGCAAAGAAGAATTATATATACATTATGAATAGCAGGAACTTGAGAACAGTGGTAATAAATACAGTTGAATGAGTGTGCAAAAGTATAGTTTAACAATTTATTATATGCAAAATAATAGTAGTGCAATTATATTTATTGTAGAAATAGTTTACTGTGCTTGTACAGGAACAGCTTTAGACAGTTTATAGTGTAATGGATTTAACCATGTGCAGTCTGTGCAAAATATGAGTAGTGCAATACATGTATGTGAAGTACTGTGACCAGTGCAGTAAAAGAGCAGGTACTAGTTCGAGAGCGTAGGCTCCTGTAACGCCTGCCGGATGGAAGGAGGGTGAAAAGTCCATGGTTAGGGTGAGAGGCATCCTTGATGATGTTTCTTGCCCTACCCAGACAGCGCTTCTGATAAATGTTCTCTATGGAGGTTAACTGGGTGCAAGTGAGATCTCCCAGTCCTAAGATCCCAGACCTGGTCAAAGTGAAAACAAACAATCCAGATGAAGTTGTTTAATGGACATAGAGCTCATCTTATGTTCTGTGTGATTTTAGCAGGGTGAGTAACTATGACCCTTGTAGTACTGTACACTTACCATTCTTCAAGCTGTTTTAAGATCTTTTGAGAAGCTTTTTCTCTGAAGACAATTTATCACATCCTCTTCTTTCACTCCTTTCAAGAGCATCACTTGGTCAAAACCCCTCATTTGGTTGATGAGATCATCTGTACAAAGTAAAATTGTTAAAATACTGCAATAAACAATTTCATTATGCAAGAATTTAGAAAAAGTTACAGAGGCAAAGGACTTGCTCATGAGACTCCATTAGCATGTGTACTTCTCAGAGACTCTAGAATTCATCTTTTGTTGCAGTAAATGTGTTTTCTTCCTCTAGAGTCTTTCTCCAGAGCTAATGACTTCTCTCACAAATGTGTTTTAGTCTGTGCAGTGTAAGGCTTTGCTCAAACCAATCAACTATCAATTCACAATTTATAACACAACATTCACAAAACAGTGAGATAATGTCAATTGGTGTTTATATCAATTAAACCACTTTTATGACACTTGTATGCTTTTAAGAATAACAGGTGGTGTTTTTTTAAAACTTTAGATTAAAAATGTTCCAGTCAAACTTTGCTAACATGCTATAATTATTATAGCTGTATCAAATAAAATAAAATAAATATAAAAACATTGGAAAGAATAATTACGGCTGACATGACCAGTCCTGTGAGAGATCATCATAAAGTCCTGTAACACAGCATTGCTTCAACACACACAAAACAGAGGACTTCTGTTTGCTTGAGCACAAGATGACCATCTTCATTTCTCATCCTGAGCAAATCATTTCCTTGGTCTTCCTTCTCTTCTGTGAAACAAGATAATCTTACTCTGTGTGCAATGAGCAATATTGCTCATTAAACATATAATTAAGTTAATTTAAAGTAAGATTCAGACCAGAGCATTTGATGAGTAAACAAATGTACCTGGGAAGAGCTGATCGTGGCAAGAGTCGCTGAGACTCAGTAATAGCTCTTTTAGTTTTTAGGAAGGTTTGTGAGGGTTGGCTCCCCAAAAACTTCTGAAAAAGAAGAACAGCATTATCTGCAAACAATCCTGTAAGACAGAAAGAAAGGAAATATTATTTCATTACATGCAACTTATACATTACTATATACTTTAACTTATACATTACTTACATACATTATTTTTTAGACCATGAAAGCATTAGTGAATTATTAAGACTTTGATGTGCGACTGTATTTAGGAATCATTTTAAAGACTTTTCCCCTTTCCAGTTACCCACACTTGAGGTCTTATTCACTTGAGAGTGTGTGTACGTGACTATGAGACTGTCCCCGGTCTTAATAATGCCAAAGCACGGTGTCCTTAACACACACTAAACCTCTCCAATACTGCTCCGGAGCGCTATACAACGCTTAGTGTATCCCATCATGCATCATGTTTTGGAATTAATGTGAGACTTTTTGCAGGGGTTTAACAAGAGGACACGCAACTTTCCAATGTTTGTGAAATATTAATTATAATAATTAGAAATTGAGACTAATTTAGTAGTAAAACAAAGTGTTGCATGTTTTCTTGGTGCACAGAAAAGTATATTTATTTTGTACATCATTTGTAACTTCTTTTTATCACTTAATTAGAAGCACCACAAAATAAATTGTCATCTTTAATAGGGTTAATAGGGCGCTAATTTTAGCGCTTTGGGTTCTAGAAAAGCGCATTAAAATGTATTATTAGGGACTATTGAAAAGACATTTAGAAGTTTCTTTTAAAATACAAAGTTGAAACGAACTTTGTCATGTTAAGATCGACACACATTGTGATCTTCATGCTCACTTGGGCCAAATAAAGGAAATGTGCAAAGATGGCAAGTGTGGGTATTTGGACCGTACAACAGTTTAAGAAACAACAAAATGCTGTGCAAATGATAACAACAGGAATGTTTGATAAAAGGGACAAACTATCACAGACCAACCTGCCTCTGCAGCTTTCTGTCTTCTCCATTTCTGAAGGAATACCTCTCCACAAACACCACTGGGGTGACTGCTTACTTTACGTCTTTTCAGCTAAAAAATTAATACAAGGGGAAAGAAAATAAAACAGAATTATATACAGAATGTTAATAGTGATCTGTGAGCAAAATATTTAAGATATAAACAAATATGAATTGAACTGCAAGATGGGAAAAATGTTTTTTTTTTTTTTTTTTTTTTTACATTAAAAAGGTATTACAAGCATGGTACAGTAAATGTGATTACTGTGAAATAAGTCATATAAAAGCACATTAAAACACTACCATTACAGTGGTACAACTATAGTTAATTTGGTGATTAATGTGCTATTACTATACTACAGTAAAGCTACAGTTACTGTGGTAAAAAAAACAAAACAAAAAAAAAAACATGGTAAATGTCTTGTTTACTGGGTTTTACCTACTTTTGTAGGTGTCATGGTTACCATGATTTTACTACAAATACAACTTACATCTTTGAACCTGAAATGAATATAAAACGGATCCCAGGTCTGTGGCACGTCACGTCACGTCACGTGACCGATAGAGTTTAACCAGTTAGCAGCTGTGTTCATTTAGTTAAACACAATGAAACTCAAAGACAGCCTCGGATGACCGATGTAATACAGAGAGTAAACATAAGGCGCTCATCTGATTAATAAAGAAGACAGAATACGTTTTAGGACAGGCATTAAAATAGCATATTTACTACTACTCACCATAGACTGTATAACTCACCCAACCTGCGGCTCTTGCAAACTGATGGAAAGTATCGCGATGTGTGCTGAATGAGACTTCTTGAACGTGATTTCAAAGCGATAAACATCTCATGTCAGTGACGCTAGAGGCGCTTGACCACACTTCAGTTTTTGACGCTTTGGGGTTGACGCACAGCGCGTGATGCGCGTAGTGGGAGGGGCGGCGCTGTTTATTAATTATGTATTATTATTATTTAGGTCTTTCTGTGTTGATTTGCTGTTTATTAATATTTTTAAAACTATAACGCTAAATCTATCAACATTTATTTAGATGTTATCATGTATTCATTCATTTCTTTATTTTAATTATATTATTTCGGTCTTATTACAGGTGAAATATTACAGTAAGCCAGAACACGGGCCGAGCGGGGCTCATTCTAAACCCATTAGCGGACATTCATATCACAGAATCTGACAGCGATCAGAGGCTCATCAGCGACATCATTTTTAAGAAGCCTTTACAATAGCCTTAATAAAAACTTTTAAGTTTAGAGTCTAAAGTAAAAAAATAAAAAATAAAAAAAAAAATTAAATCTGTAGGCCTATCGCTAATAAATAATTTATTTATTTTTAGATATTTCTTGTTCTTTTTATTTAAACTAAATTGTTTCTTAATGTGAAAATGTGTTACAGTTATGTGTCAAGGACTTGATATTGAATTCTGTAATTAAAAAAAAATAAATCTAGGCCTATGAAAAAAATAAAAATCAATGAAAAAGTAAAAAAAGAACCATATTGCGCATTTTACAGCTAAAAAAGTTTTAATGTGTTTTTGTCACCAGCAATACAGTATGTTGCTCAGTTTTGTACAGTAAGTTAAGCTCCGATTTTTTTTTTTCAAGTTTCAGTGAGTTTCTTCTGTTGTCCTGTGAAAAATTAAATAATAATAATAATAATTAATCAGAAAATATTGTGCTGATGCACGAAAGATGCCTCCAGTTGAAATGCATTAGTTTAAAAAAACGTGCTGCAATCATGAAAATAAGGAAATAAACGTGTGCCTGCCACGAATAAATAGATTAAATTACGTGACAAAATCACGAACTGCCGTGAGACTGGGTTTCCGTGTGTGGACCACGGAAGATGAGTGTCATTGACTTGCGTTAGAGTTATCCGTGATCTCAGCACAGACTCACTCCGTGCTCGTATCACAGATTTTAGTTAGGCTAACAGAATCAAAGTGAATCTGTATGATGGCAGGACAATGCAATAGTTACAATAACAGTCAGGTTGGTCATGGTATTTGGTGTTGAAAAAAATAAATACTTCAAATGTTGCGTTTCCAGATGAGATAGCACGTCCATTGAGTGAGGTCTGTACTCCATCACTGAAACGATCCGTGTACGGACCACGGAAGATGAGTGTCATTGACTTGCGTTAGAGTTATCCGTGATCTAAGCACAGACTCACTCCGTGCTCCTATCACAGATTTTAGTTCTGACTATAGCCAAAATGTGTGTAAAACGCCATCAAACTGGATTTTATGATGACAGGACGAGAAAAAATGCCAAGTTAATTACATGCAATTGCAACAGTGTCGTCGAAAAGCTTGTAAGTTCCTAAACAAGTGAGTGAGGTCAGGTTGTGGAGGTCCGTGCCATCACGGGACTTTTGTAACTGAAACAAACGTAATTTTTATGATGACAGGACAATGCAATAACTACAACAGCTGTCTGGTTAATGTCATTATGGCATTTGATATTGGAAAAGAAACAAATACTTCAAATGTTGCGTTTCCAAATGAGAAAGCACGTCCGTTCAGCGAGTTCTGTACTCCGTCATTGAAACGGGTATCCGTGTGTGGATCACGGGAGGTCAGTGTCATTGACTTGCGTTGGAGAAATATCCGTGGCCGGGTCACGGAATTTGGGGCAATTCCGTGATGGCTTCACGGATTTTGAGTTAAGGACCCGTGGACATTTCACGGAATTCTGTGAGACCAGGTTGGGCAAAACATAGAAACAAATAGAGACATTATTAGCATAGCTACTGTTCCAACAAAGTAAAATTAATTAGTTTAACCCAAGCTAAAGAATAAGAATCCACATTTGATCAGATGCAACTGCAGTCACAATTTAAAATATACATTTCTTTTCAAATGCTTGGCGAAAGAGATGCTTTTAATCTAGATTTAAACAGAGAGAGTGTTTCTGAACCCTGGACATTATCAGGAAGGCTTTTCCAGAGTTTGAGAGCCAAATGTGAAAAAGCCAAATGTGAAAAAGCTACCTCCTTTAGTGGACTTTGCTATCCTAGGATCAAACCCAAAAGTCCAGCGTTTTGTGACCTTAGGGAGCATGATGGATTGTAGCGTGGTATAAGGCTAGTTAGGTACGCAGGAGCTAAACCCTTTAGGGCCTTATAATAGTAAAGTATTAATAATTTGTAACTGATACGGAACTTAATAGGTAGCCAGTGCAGAGACTTTAAAATTGGGGTAATATGATCATATTTTCTTGACCTGGTAAGGACTCTAGCTGCTGCATTTTGGACGACCTGTAGCTTGTTTATTGAAGAAGCAGGACAACCACCTAGAAGTGTATTACAATAGTCCAGTCTAGAGGTCATGAATGCATGAACTAGCTTTTCTGCATCAGAAACAGATAACATGTTTCGTAGCTTGGCAATGTTTCTAAGATGGAAGAATGCAGTTTTTGTAACATGGGAAATATGATTTTCAAAAGACAAGTTGTTGTCTAATATAACATTCAGATTTCTGACTGTAGAGGAAGTAACAGTACATCCGTCTAGTTGCAAATTGTAATCTACAAGATTCTGTGTAGTGTTTTTTGGTCCAATAATTAATATCTCTGTCTTATCCAAATTTAATAAGAGAAAATTATTTGTCATCCAATCTTTTACATTTTTAACACACTCTCTTAGCTTAGATAATTGAGAAGTTTCATCTGGTCTATAGCTGAGTATCATCAGCATAACAGTGGAAACTAATTCCGTATTTTCTAATAATATTACCAAGGGGCAACATGTGTATTGAAAATAGAAGGGGACCTAGGACGGATCCTTGTGGCACTCCATATTTTACTGATGATAAATGAGATGACTCCCCATTTAAATAAACAAAATGGTAGCGATCGGAGAGGAAGGATCTAAACCATCTTAGAGCCTGCCCTTGAATACCTGTATAGTTTTGTAATCTATCTATGAGTATGTCATGATCTATGGTGTCAAACGCAGCACTAAGATCAAGTAAAACTAGAAATGAGATGCAGCCTTGATCTGACGCAAGGAGCAGGTCATTTGTAATTTTAACAAATGCAGTTTCTGTGCTATGGTGGGGCCTGAAACCTGAAATTCTTCATACAGATCATTTTTGTGCAGGAATGAGCTCAATTGAGCAGACACAACTTTTTCTAAAATTTTTGACATAAATGCAATGTTTGAAATAGGTCTAAAATTTGCCAGTTCACTAGGATCTAGTTTTGGTTTCTTAATAAGAGACTTAATAACCACCAGCTTAAATGGTTTTGTGAGATGACCTAAAGATAACGATGAGGTAATAATATTGAGAAGTGGTTCTTCGGCTACAGATAACAACTCTTTCAGTAATTTAGTGGGTACAGGATCTAATAAACATGTTGTTGGTTTAGATACAGTGATGAGTTTATTTAGCTCTTCCTGTCCTAGAGTTGTGAAGCACTGCAGTTTATCTTTGGGTGCGATGGATGAAACTGAAGTGTTAGACGCTGTAGAATCTACATTCGCTATTGTATTTCTAATGTTATCTATTTTATCATTGTAGAAATTCTTCCATCATGACAATGCCAGTCCACATACTCAATTACAACATCATGGCTGTGTAGAAGAAGGATCCGGGTACTGAAATGACCAGCCTACAATCCAGATCGTTCACCCATAGAAAACATTTGGTGCATCATAAAGAGGAAGGTGCGAAAAAGAAGACCTAAGACAGTTGAGCAACTACAAGCCTGTATTAGACAAGAATCTGACAATATTCCTATTCCTAAACCTGAGCAGTTTGTCTCCTCAGTCCTCAGACGTTTGCAGACTGTTATAAAAAGAAGAGGGGATGCACACAGTGGTAAACATGGCCTTTTCCCAACTTTTTGAGATGAGTTGATGAAATTTTAAATCAATTTATTTTTCCCCTAAAATAAAACATTTTTGAGTTTAAACATTTGATATATCATCTATGTGGTATTCTGAATAAAAGATTGAAATTTGCATTCATGCATTCTGTTTTTATTCACAATTTGTACAGTCTCCCAACCTTTTTGGAATCGGGTTTGTACATACATAAATAAATAGCTAGATGAATGTTTTAATGGTATATTATTTGTTGTATAAACTACTTATGGTGTTTTTCTTCCTTTCTGCAAATATATGTGTATGCATTTCAATTACCTTTTTTTTCTTCTCTTTTTTTAAATCATATTTTTTTTTTTATTATATATATATATATTTTTTTGGCCCTCTGCACAAGTACTTACAGATGATAAAGCGATAGTCCGTGTTTGCATGTCATTGTTGTGGCCGAATGTGTTGTTGTGCCTCAGGGCAACACTGTGCAGCAGAAACCCTGACAGAGGGGAAGAAAAACATGACAGAGGGTCTCTCCAGGTGGAGATAAACTTCCAGGAAAAACTGCACTTGAGAGCCGAATGCACATCAGCCGCTGCCGTGGCATTGCCTAGTCTCTGACCATCTCATTTAGACGGAGCGTGAGCCTGACGACCCCATTAACTCCAGTCTTTTCCTCCCATCTGTCAAAGCACACAAAGTCACTTGGCACAAATATTACAAACATCAGCGACAGGCGCGTTAAGCCAGCCCGAGTTCATCTTTCCGCTAACCTCCATTTAACCTGCAGAAAGCCTTGTCTCTGTGAAGCAGGCCTCAAAGTCTGCATTTCTTGCAGTTTTTGTCTGTTTCTCTTAATGCTCTGTAACCTTCCAAAACTCCAATATGTTTCTGATGGAGATTTATTCCTCTCAAGCGATTCATGCAGAGATGAATTGCTCTGCCATTACCATTTGAAAAAAAAAAAAGTATAGCATAACTGGAAAGCACAGGAAGGAAGTCAGCAG
Organism: Carassius auratus; assembly: GCF_003368295.1. Classification (NCBI taxonomy): domain Eukaryota; kingdom Metazoa; phylum Chordata; class Actinopteri; order Cypriniformes; family Cyprinidae; genus Carassius; species Carassius auratus. The sequence goes on from NW_020528157.1 coordinate 10,609, forward strand.
ATGGCTTCAGACAACCTGATATGCATGCTTTTGTGGAGTTGACTAGCTCAGTCTGTGTCAGCAGTTCAGGAATGGGATTCTCTGTCTCCCTCTCTCTCATGCTCTCTCTGGCATATTGTATTTCAGGAACCTGGACTATCTATGAGGCCATAACCAGATCTTCTGTAATCTCTGATAATGCTCTGCTCCCTGGCAGCAACAGGAAAGATGAGCAGATTACCTGATAGACAGAGCAATTAACCGTCGTCATCATCCTGCGCTGTAATATTTTCTTTATCTCCCCTGCACTTCTCCTGTACTCTGAAATGGCATTTCACATAACATTAGGTGAGCTGCATGCTTTCATTTCTGAGGAAATCGAGGCATGAGCGTAATATTCATATCCAAGTCAGCATCACTATCTGCACCTCTTGGGCGTCAGTCAAGGATCTCATTATTATTTTATTTGTTTGTTTTATTCTCAGATTTTTCCTTTCAGTTCAGGGACTCCAGGAAAACAAGATCTTAAAATAAACAAGAATCATTACTTCTTATTATTATTATTATTATTATTATTATTATCAATAATTAATTAGCAATGGTCTATGTTTCGACCATACAATTCAAAAGAATATGCAAGCAGGAAAACATAATATTTCCCCCTCTTTTTTTCCTCAGGTACTTCATCAATAGATAACTGCTATTTTTCCCCCTTTTATTGGTGTTATTTTTTCTAAACCTTGACTTCTAACCAATCTAACCAATTTTCTATATTTCCATCTATCCATCCATCCATCCATCCATCCATCTATCTATACATTTGCCCTGTCTGCTGTACCTTAAACTTGATGGATGCTGTTTAGTATATATTTATTTATTTATAAATAAAATGTAATATAACAATGCTTACTGGGGATCAATTTGACCACAGCAAAAATTAAATTACAAATTAAAAAACTATCAAAAATAGTTGAACCAGTCTCAGTAAAACACTAGCAGGAATGTGTACAGAGGATTTCTTCATATTTAATAAATGAGCACCAGACTTTCAGCATCCCTCCACCAAAAGCCAGGAATGAGAATTCCCAGCACGTTTTGCAAATAAAACACCCATTCAGTTCACGTACTGTATTTGCTGTAATTTAAATGCAGGATCACCTCCAGAGCTCATAGACCCTACCCCGCACACACACACACACACACACACACCGACACACACACACTCATATGAGGACTTTCCACTGACTTCTGCTGTTTCATACACATCTAACGTTATTTGCTAGTGTAGCTGATTTCAGGTTTTACTATCATCATGGGGACATTTGACTCTCTCTCTCTCTCTCTCTCTCTCTCTTTCTCTCTCTCAGTTCAATATGTGCTTTATTGCCACAACGATTGTTACAATGTATTGCCAAAGCAGTTTTGCATTACATCTAGAACATAGATATATGCAACAAAAACATGCATGTGTATACATTTAAAAAGTTGAACAAATCCACATTTTAGAATTTTATGAACAATTTAAAATTCAACGTGTCCTCTCTCTCTCTCTCTCTCTCTCTCTCTCACACACACACACACACACACACACACACACTTTTCGCATTCGACGTCTCTGAAAAGCACCGGCGGCGCCAGGGGGGGGTCTTGGGGGGTCTCAAGACCCTGCCAAAAAATGCCTTGACCCCCCATTTGACCCCCCAGCCTCTTCCTGATTAAAAATATATATATATTCGGGATAAAGATCCAAAAATGTTTCTCTTCAAACTACGCAGAACAATAATAAATAATAATTATTTCGACATTTATTCATACACTGAACCGAGAACCGTTTCTGTCGGACGCGTCCGATTCGAGAACCGATGAGCTGATGATAACTGCGCATGCGTGATTCAGCGTGAAGCAGACTGACACAGAGCGCATCTGAACCGAACTGATTCTTTTGGTGATTGATTCTGAACTGATTCTTTGCTAATGTTATAAGCGCTGGTAAACCAAAGGCTTGAATGAAGGGCAATCATCGCCAATGACGGCATTACATCGAGCGCAAAAGAACCGGTGAACCATTTTTTTTTTCAGCTGGTTTATTTGATCGAATTGTCCGAAAGAACCGGTTCACTTGAGCACCTGCTCCTTTGCCCCTTAAGTGCCCTTTTGTCAAAGCAAAATTTCCTCAATTTTTTTTGTAATAACATAAACTTTTGTGAATGCCTGCCCACGCCCAATCATAATATTAGTACAATTTATTAATAATAATTTAGCCGTAAATAAAATGACCAACATGATGACAGTTCACCTGACTACGACCTCATCCATCCAACCGGGAAGATTCCTCACGCTGCACGCGCATTTTTTAATTGCTAGAGGATATTTTCAACATCGTGGCAGCTGGTAAGTGGTGTTTCATTCTCAGCGAAGTGATTTTGGTGTTTATATACTTATTATTATTTTACAAGAACGATGTGATGTGAGAACATGCAGATATGTTGTTTATATTGCTGTGTGTAGCCTGTAGTGTAGAAGTAACACTAGCGTGCTGTTTGAGGAGAAAAGTTTCACATGCATCGAGGGGTCTGGTCTTTTTTATGTTATTTGAATAAACTTTTATTATATTACAGTACTTATTTATTTTTAACACGTAAAAATAATTATCACAACACTGGTAAGGCTTATTCAGATTTTCTCATTCTCTGAATTATCATTATAAAAATAAAAACAATTCAGAAATGAATTCAAATATAATTATATTTTAAATGTGATGCAAATATTTTTTCTACAAAAGCAACAGTGTTTACAACAGCAAGACCACTTTAGCCTGTAAACTCAATAATATCTATCTGGAAATAAATGTAAAAATATCAATGTCAATAAAAATGCATAATATACCTGACATGAAAGTGCAGTGTGAAGGATATGAATAACAAATGTAGCCTGTCATTTGTTTACATTGCAAAGGTGTTTTTGTTGTTTAGTAGCAGAAATATGCAGTTATTAGCCATGTCCACTGTATTTTTTGTTGGTTTTCATGAGACCCCCCTTGAAAAGACCAGGACCCCCCCATTGCCCCCCAATCAAAATTGTCTGGAGCCGCCACTGCTGAAAAGGCATCTCATACCTGGCTGCAACAAAGCTAAAGAAGCATCTCAAGAACATTTGGATTTGTGCAGCATGTCCAGATAGCGCCTCTCGCGCGCGTCGGTCGGTGGGCAGCGCGAGGCGTGTCTGCGGCGCGTTTCTCCTCACCACTCCCACTTACCGGCGGCTGAACTGCAGAGACAGCGCTTCATTTATAACGCCCGCAGCTCAATAGACGTCTGGTGGAGAGGAAAGAAACGCTTCTCTCATCGGAGAGTCTCTCAACACCCGGCGGACGGGAATAATTCATCGGGGGCGGTTGCGTATGACTTGGGATAATGTTTGGATATACTGGAGCAGAGGCGAGGACTTCCAGTGAGCGCGTGGATTAGGTGACTTTGATCCTTTTGTGCAGAACAACTAGGTTTGCGTGCGTATGGCAGCGCCGGTGTAGTGGCTCAATGTGATGTGGATACTTGTCAAGGACATCGTGCGTAATAAATGAGCCTTTCCGGAGAACGACGGCGATGCATCAGAGCTCTGGAAAACACTCTCGAAGCGCTTTTGTGATCGCGCGGTGGACGATGATCTTCGGCTGTCAACTCGTCTGAGAGTTCCGTCGGCTATAGGATCCGTCGGACCCGTCTGAAGAGCAAAGTTAAGCCCGAGATCGAAAAACAAGGTAGGCCTTACCTTATAAAGGACGCTGCATGTGGGTGCGCGGTTTAAATTGGGCATATTGTCACACGCAAGACTTTGGTTCAGTGTATCCGCGACCTTTTCAGCGGGTAATGGATGAGAGATGTGCCTGATCTGTCTTTCATGGAGGCATGGAAGAAAAATGAGAGGCTGTTCGATGGATCGCATCGATCTGGTGCATGCAAGGTAAATCATGTGGCGGTAATTGCGCCTTTATGCTTTTTTAAAATGCAATTTTCGCTCAGACTATTAGTTTCTGAAGTGGTGTCGCTCCAGTTTCCGAGCGAAATTCTTGTAGTGTAATGAAAAAAGGGAAGAGTTTGATGGGATCGAGCGGGTTTCAGGACCACGGACAGCACCCGATTCTGTGAGACGCGAGGGAAAGTCTTCCCTGGACTGTGGCTGTGAAATGCACATGCATTTTTAGTTTAATTGCGGTATTTCAAGAGTATGCATGGGGGTGTGATCAGATTCTGTCGGTTTGAAATCAAATTAAGGTGTGAATGCCAATCAGGCATCTGTTAACGCTTGGGTCTACTTGCGTTGTGCATGAAGAGGTTCTGTAATATGTTTAATTAATCGATCTGTCACACTGTGCTTTCCTTTTCCTGTCCCAGACACCTACACTTAACACACAAAGAGCGAATGAGGAAAAGAGAGAAAGCCAGGTGAAATGATTCTGAAGGTCATATTTAACAGAAATCTAACATTCTCAGGAACTATGACCCTGAACTAGCACTGCTTTGCTCTGTTGCCATGTGACAGACAGCACTGCTGCTGCTGTGCATCCCAATACTGCTATTCCTCTCATCCAAAAATAGATTGCCTGGCAAGTGGAGAATCACCAGTGGTGGCCTGCCGTTATTATGAATCACAATGTGATTTCCAAAAATGAACTGATTAGACTCCATTATTGGCAGACTGGTCTCTCTGTGTCCAGTAATTGGTATGCCACTGTGGTGCCACACCTAGTGGATGTCTGATATCCTGTGGACATCTTTGTAATTACTGCCCTTTAGTGTGTATTTGTGTATTGCTGTGTGTCTTTGTGAGATTGTGAGACTCTAACTTTCCCTTTAATCACTGTGAGAGAACAAAACAACACAAGCAACTAAAGTCAAACTGTTATCTGTGTTATCTGGCTGAAATATATTTTATATATACTTAAAATATCAAATACATATTTGTTTCATAATAACAACATAAAATACAATAAATAAATTATCAAATCATTTTTAAATTCATTGAATCAAATACTTTAATAATAATCATAAGTTACATATGTGTGGTGTGTGTGTGTGTGTGTGCTATTTATTATGTATTCACTCATAGTGTCTGCATTCAAAAGGTTATAGATCGGGTAGACATAGCTTCTAATGTAACAATACTCACTTTTTAGAGGTAAATTATAAGGTTTTTAATTAAAATTCATAAAAGGTTTGAATTAACCATCCACCCCACTTTTCATCTTTGATTCATAAGCATTATTTTGAGATCAGCTCAGCTCATTCTATATTATACAGACATTCACCTTACTTCACACCACTTTATGTTACTTTGTTGTACAAAAATTGCTGCATCTACTTGATTATGACTAAGAGGCTTTGATAAAATATGCCTTTATTCTCATGAAGATCAGTTTGTACCAACATATCAGTCTTTTGATCAAATTTCTAGCATTGCAGGCAAGTTTGCACATATTACAAGTGACAGCCTTGCTTCTGACACCTTGGTTAAATATGGAGCTTGAAAAAAGGTCACCAATGAATGTGTTTCCAGCACATTTTCAATGCAGTTGTTGACATGTTTCGAGAACACAATTTTCAATGCAGTTGTTGACATGTTTTCGAGAACACAATTTCTCTCTCTCTCTCTCTCTTTCTGTGTTTCTGTCTACAGTCAGTCAGCTCCCTCAATATGACATGGCCACTCTGTCAGCTCTCTGGGAATTAGAGGTTGGGAGTCTATTACTCTGAATCTGGCAACCCTGAGGCAAAGCAAGCCCTCTCTCATGCCGCTGTTCTGCCTGGTGCCGTCCTGCAATCCTGTTTACGCAATAACCCGTACTCTTGGCTTGCTTGAGTGTGTGTGCTGCTGGTAACTTACAGGATCATGAAGGCTGTGGATTTGTTCTTCGGATGTGGGTCAGTGACAGTGTGTTGATAATGCACAAATGACGCAACTTGATGTTAAAAATAATCACAACAAATCACTCTCCTTGAAACCCAAATTTTGTCTAAACATCCCTTGTCTTCTTCGAACAAAGAGTTTCTCTACATATACAGCAGTCTGATGCCATTGCATATCAGCCTTTCTCTCTGTTTGGCTTTATTGTTCATTCTCACCGCTCTCATATTCAGTAACAATCTCTCTAAATTCTTTCATCTCTAACTTTTCCTGAAGTGCAAGGATGTTAATCATGCTGTTCAGATCACACTTGCCATTAATCTGATCCTTTGATCATAGTTCTCTGCTAATCTTGCATCGTTTGGATGTTATTTCTGTCCCCTCCCACCAAATAGCAGATGCATGTCAGCTAGAGCGATGCTGATTGCTCATGTTGATTTGTTTCGGTGGATATTTGAAATTGTCTTTATTGTTTTTGTTTATTTTATTTTATTGTTTTTGTTATTTTTATTATTATTATTATTAGTAGTAGTAGTAGTAGTAGTATTAGTATTAGTATTATTATTAGTATTATTATTAATTGTAGTAGTAGTATTAGTATTAGTATTATTAAGTCATATATGTTATTTTTTCATAATAAAAATGTATATTACTACAATAAACATATATATGGTTTATATTAATATAATGATGCAATTATGTATAGATTTAATTTGCATTTACGCAATTATGCAAGCAACATAAATTAGATGATCTGAAGCTATTTGTCCTACCAAGCTTATTGGAAATAAGTGGTTCTACTTACATTTTTGCAAAAAAAAAAAATAAAATAAATAAAAAAAAACACTTACATCACATATACATTTTAATATGATCTGGTTTTCTAATGCAGTAGGTTTCCTCGGTAGCTCACCCGATTTGGCGTTGCTCTTGTGTAGTGCTCCAGTGTGAATCCCATGAAACTACAGTTCAACAAAAAACTCAAACACACAGATGGTTTCATCAGCAGATGCATTTTTTTATATTATTTATATTTATATTTTATTTATTTTACTTTTGCATTAATTAACACTGCTGGGTATGTAATAAATGCACAACAATATGTGCCTGTACCAGCATGAGGAAAAACATGCCATTTCAATGTATTGAGCATGCATTTTAGCAGCACTAAGTGGACTTGAAACTGTCATGAAACATGCAGTAAGGCATGTAATAATGGTGGTGCATAACTGCACCACAGGTACATGTTTCATGTTTCAAATGAGTTGGATTCATCACATACAGTAGCCACCAATAGTCATATTATTAGTTAAGGGATGTGGACTGATTAAATTCTGTCTAAAAATGTGTTTTCAGTTGCTTCTTGAAAACTATGATGGTCTCAACAGTTCAAGCCCATTTCACCAGACAGGAGCAGAGAAAGTAAAGGTTCTGGAAAATGAACTTGTGCTTCATTTTGAATAAGAAATGAGGTGCAGGTGCTGCTCATTAAGTGGCAATAATGTAGCTAGAGAGGAAGCTTTTATTTTATTTTAACCATTTAATTTTATTACTTTTTGTCTAACCTTTTCTTTTCTTTTTTGGAGCAAGACATGACATGAGGCAGTAAATGCTCTTCCCAGAGCATGCATGGAAATATGCATCTGAGCATTCGAAAGCTGTTACTCTGTTACTGATGCTGCAGAAAAAAATGCAACTGGTACATTTCATTTTTTAGCACTGAAGTAATGGTAGTGTTTTTTTTTTTTTTTGCATCCCTGCTATCACATAAAATGTTTATGGACATATAGTAAAACATGCAACT